>NW_025062737.1:0-11264 GCF_018153295.1 Drosophila grimshawi | reverse complement strand
TGCATCAAAAACTGAAAATATGTAGTCTCGAAGTCATTTCGAGAAATTGACGTTTTAAGTTTCTGTTTTCCAAATTCAAACGGATGTATCTTCGCCAATAATTGTCAGAAGTTAGAATTTCTTTCAACATTATGAAGCCCTTTTTATATATTTTGATTCTGCATCAAAAGCTGAAAATATGTAGTCTCAAAGTCATTTCGAGAATTGACGTTTTAAGTTTCTGTTTCCAAATTCAAACGGATGTATCTTCGCCAATAATTGTCAGAAGTTAGAATTTCTTTCAACATTATGAAGCCCTTTTTATATATTTTGACTCTGCATCAAAAGCTGAAAATATGTAGTCTCAGAAGTCATTTCGAAAATTGACGTTTTAAGTTTCTGTTTCCAAATTCAAACGGATGTATCTTCGCCAATAATTGTCAGAAGTTAGAATTTCTTTCAACATTATGAAGCCCTTTTTATATATTTTGACTCTGCATCAAAAGCTGAAAATATGTAGTCTCGAAGTCATTTCGAGAAATTGACGTTTTAAGTTTCTGTTTCCAAATTCAAACGGATGTATCTTCGCCAATAATTGTCAGAAGTTAGAATTTCTTTCAACATTATGAAGCCCTTTTTATATATTTTGACTCTGCATCAAAAGCTGAAAATATGTAGTCTCGAAGTCATTTCGAGAAATTGACGTTTTAAGTTTCTGTTTCCAAATTCAAACGGATGTATCTTCGCCAATAATTGTCAGAAGTTAGAATTTCTTTCAACATTATGAAGCCCTTTTTATATATTTTGACTCTGCATCAAAAGCTGAAAATATGTAGTCTCGAAGTCATTTCGAGAAATTGACGTTTTAAGTTTCTGTTTCCAAATTCAAACGGATGTATCTTCGCCAATAATTGTCAGAAGTTAGAATTTCTTTCAACATTATGAAGCCCTTTTTATATATTTTGACTCTGCATCAAAGGCTGAAAATATGTAGTCTCGAAGTCATTTCGAGAAATTGACGTTTTAAGTTTCTGTTTCCAAATTCAAACGGATGTATCTTCGCCAATAATTGTCAGAAGTTAGAATTTCTTTCAACATTATGAAGCCCTTTTTATATATTTTGACTCTGCATCAAAAGCTGAAAATATGTAGTCTCGAAGTCATTTCGAGAAATTGACGTTTTAAGTTTCTGTTTCCAAATTCAAACGGATGTATCTTCGCCAATAATTGTCAGAAGTTAGAATTTCTTTCAACATTATGAAGCCCTTTTTATATATTTTGATTCTGCATCAAAAGCTGAAAATATGTAGTCTCGAAGTCATTTCGAGAAATTGACGTTTTAAGTTTCTGTTTCCAAATTCAAACGGATGTATCTTCGCCAATAATTGTCAGAAGTTAGAATTTCTTTCAACATTATGAAGCCCTTTTTATATATTTTGACTCTGCATCAAAAGCTGAAAATATGTAGTCTCGAAGTCATTTCGAGAAATTGACGTTTTAAGTTTCTGTTTCCAAATTCAAACGGATGTATCTTCGCCAATAATTGTCAGAAGTTAGAATTTCTTTCAACATTATGAAGCCCTTTTTATATATTTTGACTCTGCATCAAAAGCTGAAAATATGTAGTCTCGAAGTCATTTCGAGAAATTGACGTTTTAAGTTTCTGTTTCCAAATTCAAACGGATGTATCTTCGCCAATAATTGTCAGAAGTCAGAATTTCTTTCAACATTATGAAGCCCCCTTTTTATATATTTTGATTCTGCATCAAAAGCTGAAAATATGTAGTCTCGAAGTCAATTCGAGAAATTGACGTTTTAAGTTTCTGTTTCCAAATTCAAACGGATGTATCTTCGCCAATAATTGTCAGAAGTTAGAATTTCTTTCAACATTATGAAGCCCTTTTTATATATTTTGACCCTGCATCAAAAGCTGAAAATATGTAGTCTCGAAGTCATTTCGAGAAATTGACGTTTTAAGTTTCTGTTTCCAAATTCAAACGGATGTATCTTCGCCAATAATTGTCAGAAGTTAGAATTTCTTTCAACATTATGAAGCCCTTTTTATATATTTTGATTCTGCATCAAAAGCTGAAAATATGTAGTCTCGAAGTCATTTCGAGAAATTGACGTTTTAAGTTTCTGTTTCCAAATTCAAACGGATGTATCTTCGCCAATAATTGTCAGAAGTTAGAATTTCTTTCAACATTATGAAGCCCTTTTTATATATTTTGACTCTGCATCAAAAGCTGAAAATATGTAGTCTCGAAGTCATTTCGAGAAATTGACGTTTTAAGTTTCTGTTTCCAAATTCAAACGGATGTATCTTCGCCAATAATTGTCAGAAGTTAGAATTTCTTTCAACATTATGAAGCCCTTTTTATATATTTTGATTCTGCATCAAAAGCTGAAAATATGTAGTCTCGAAGTCATTTCGCGAAATTGACGTTTTAAGTTTCTGTTTCCAAATTCAAACGAATGTATCTTCGCCAATAATTGTCAGAAGTTAGAATTTCATTCACTATTATGAAGCCCTTTTTATATATTTTGACTCTGCCTCAAAAGCTGAAAATATGTAGTCTCGAAGTCATTTCGAGAAATTGACGTTTTAAGTTTCTGTTTCCAAATTCAAACGGATGTATCTTCGCCAATAATTGTCAGAAGTTAGAATTTCTTTCAACATTATGAAGCCCTTTTTAATATATTTTTGACTCTGCATCAAAAGCTGAAAATATGTAGTCGCGAAGTCATTTCGAGAAATTGACGTTTTAAGTTTCGGTTTCCAAATTCAACCGGATGTATCTTCGCCAATAATTGTCAGAAGTTAGAATTTCTTTCAACATTATGAAGCCCTTTTTATATATTTTGACTCTGCATCAAAAGCTTAAAATATGTAGTCTCGAAGTCATTTCGAGAAATTGACATTTTAAGTTTCTGTTTCCAAATTCAAACGGATGTATCTTCGCCAATAATTGTCAGAAGTTAGAATTTCTTTCAACATTATGAAGCCCTTTTTATATATTTTGATTCTGCATCAAAAGCTGAAAATATGTAGTCTCGAAGTCATTTCGAGAAATTGACGTTTTAAGTTTCTGTGTCCAAATTCAAACGGATGTATCTTCGCCAATAATTGTCAGAAGTTAGAATTTCTTTCAACATTATGAAGCCCTTTTTATATATTTTGACTCTGCATCAAAAGCTGAAAATATGTAGTCTCGAAGTCATTTCGAGAAATTGACGTTTTAAGTTTCTGTTTCCAAATTCAAATGGATGTATCTTCGCCAATAATTGTCAGAAGTTAGAATTTCTTTCAACATTATGAAGCCCTTTTTATATATTTTGACTCTGCCTCAAAAGCTGAAAATATGTAGTCTCGAAGTCATTTCGAGAAATTGACGTTTTAAGTTTCTGTTTCCAAAGTCAAACGGATGTATCTTCGCCAATAATTGTCAGAAGTTAGAATTTCTTTCAACATTATGAAGCCCTTTTTATATATTTTGACTCTGCATCAAAAGCTGAAAATATGTAGTCTCGAAGTCATTTCGAGAAATTGACGTTTTAAGTTTCTGTTTCCAAATTCAAACGGATGTATCTTCGCCAATAATTGTCAGAAGTTAGAATTTCTTTCAACATTATGAAGCAATTTTATATATATGACTCTGCATCAAAAGCTGAAAAATATGTAGTCTCGAGTCCATTTCGAGAAATTGACGTTTTAAGTTTCTGTTTCCAAATCAAAACGGATGTATCTTCGCAAATAATTGTCAGAAGTTAGAATTTCTTTCAACATTATGAGCCCCTTTTTATATATTTTGACTCTGCATCAAAAGCTGAAAATATGTAGACTCGAAGTCATTTCGAGAAATTGACGTTTTAAGTTTCTGTTTCCAAATTCAAATGGATGTATCTTCGCCAATAATTGTCAGAAGTTAGAATTTCTTTCAACATTATGAAGCCCTTTTTATATATTTTGATTCTGCATCAAAAGCTGAAAATATGTAGTCTCGAAGTCATTTCGCGAAATTGACGTTTTAAGTTTCTGTTTCCAAATTCAAACGGATGTATCTTCGCCAATAATTGTCAGAAGTTAGAATTTCTTTCACTATTATGAAGCCCTTTTTATATATTTTGACTCTGCCTCAAAAGCTGAAAATATGTCGTCTCGAAGTCATTTCGAGGAATTGACGTTTTAAGTTTCTGTTTCCAAATTCAAACGGACGTATCTTCGCCAATAATTGTCAGAAGTTAGAATTTCTTTCAACATTATGAAGCCCTTTTTATATATTTTGACTATGCATCAAAGGCTGAAAATATGTAGTCTCGAAGTCATTTCGAGAAATTGACGTTTTAAGTTTCTGTTTCCAAATTCAAACGGATGTATCTTCGCCAATAATTGTCAGAAGTTAGAATTTCTTTCAACATTATGAAGCCCTTTTTATATATTTTGATTCTGCATCAAAAGCTTAAAATATGTAATCTCGAAGTCATTTCGAGAAATTGACATTTTAAGTTTCTGTTTCCAAATTCAAACGGATGTATCTTCGCCAATAATTGTCAGAAGTTAGATTTCTTTCAACATTATGAAGCCCTTTTTATATATTTTTGACCCTGCATCAAAAGCTGAAAATATGTAGTCTCGAAGTCATTTCGAGAAATTGACGTTTTAAGTTTCTGTGTCCAAATTCAAAAGGATGTATCTTCGCCAATAATTGTCAGAAGTTAGAATTTCTTTCAACATTATGAAGCCCTTTTTATATATTTTGACCCTGCATCAAAGGCTGAAAATATGTAGTCTCGAAGTCATTTCGAGAAATTGACGTTTTAAGTTTCTGTTTCCAAATTCAAACGGATGTATATTCGCCAATAATTGTCAGAAGTTAGAATTTCTTTTAACATTATGAAGCCCTTTTTATATATTTTGACTCTGCCTCAAAAGCTGAAAATATGTCGTCTCGAAGTCATTTCGAGGAATTGACGTTTTAAGTTTCTGTTTCCAAATTCAAACGGACGTATCTTCGCCAATAATTGTCAGAAGTTAGAATTTCTTTCAACATTATGAAGCCCTTTTTATATATTTTGACTATGCATCAAAGGCTGAAAATATGTAGTCTCGAAGTCATTTCGAGAAATTGACGTTTTAAGTTTCTGTTTCCAAATTCAAACGGATGTATCTTCGCCAATAATTGTCAGAAGTTAGAATTTCTTTCAACATTATGAAGCCATTTTTATATATTTTGACCCTGCATCAAAAGCTGAAAATATGTAGTCTCGAAGTCATTTCGAGAAATTGACGTTTTAAGTTTCTGTGTCCAAATTCAAACGGATGTATCTTCGCCAATAATTGTCAGAAGTCAGAATTTCTTTCAACATTATGAAGCCCTTTTTATATATTTTGACCCTGCATCAAAAGCTGAAAATATGTAGTCTCGAAGTCATTTCGAGAAATTGACGTTTTAAGTTTCTGTTTCCAAATTCAAACGGATGTATCTTCGCCAATAATTGTCAGAAGTTAGAATTTCCTTCAACATTATGAAGCCCTTTTTATATATTTTGACTATGCATCAAAAGCTGAAAATATGTAGTCTCGAAGTCATTTCGAGAAATTGATGTTTTAAGTTTCTGTTTCCAAATTCAAACAGATGTATCTTCGCCAATAATGTCAGAAGTTAGAATTTCGTTCAACATTATGAAGCCCTTTTTATATATTTTGACTCTGCATCAAAAGCTGAAAATATGAAGTCTCGAAGTCATTTCGAGAAATTGACGTTTTAAGTTTCTGTTTCCAAATTCAAACGGACGTATCTTTGCCAATAATTGTCAGAAGTTAGAATTTCTTTCAACATTATGAAGCCCTTTTTATATATTTTGACCCTGCATCAAAAGCTGAAAATATGTAGTCTCGAAGACATTTCGAGAAATTGACGTTTTAAGTTTCTGTTTCCAAATTCAAACGGATGTATCTTCGCCAATAATTGTCAGAAGTTAGAATTTCTTTCAACATTATGAAGCACTTTTTATATATTTTGACTCTGCATCAAAAGCTGAAAGTCTCGAAGTCATTTCGCGAAATTGACGTTTTAAGTTTCTGTTTCCAAATTCAAACGGATGTATCTTCGCCAATAATTGTCAGAAGTTAGAATTTCTTTCAACATTATGAAGCCCTTTTTATATATTTTGATTCTGCATCAAAAGCTGAAAATATGTAGTCTCGAAGTCATTTCGAGAAATTGACGTTTTAAGTTTCTGTTTCCAAATTCAAACGGATGTATCTTCGCAAATAATTGTCAGAAGTTAGAATTTCTTTCAACATTATGAAGCACTTTTTATATATTTTGACTCTGCATCAAAAGCTGAAAATATGTAGTCTCGAAGTCATTTCGAGAAATTGACGTTTTAAGTTTCTGTTTCCAAATTCAAATGGATGTATCTTCGCCAATAATTGTCAGAAGTTAGAATTTCTTTCAACATTATGAAGCCCTTTTTATATATTTTGATTCTGCATCAAAAGCTGAAAATATGTAGTCTCGAAGTCATTTCGCGAAATTGACGTTTTAAGTTTCTGTTTCCAAATTCAAACGGATGTATCTTCGCCAATAATTGTCAGAAGTTAGAATTTCTTTCACTATTATGAAGCCCTTTTTATATATTTTGACTCTGCCTCAAAAGCTGAAAATATGTCGTCTCGAAGTCATTTCGAGGAATTGACGTTTTAAGTTTCTGTTTCCAAATTCAAACGGACGTATCTTCGCCAATAATTGTCAGAAGTTAGAATTTCTTTCAACATTATGAAGCCCTTTTTATATATTTTGACTATGCATCAAAGGCTGAAAATATGTAGTCTCGAAGTCATTTCGAGAAATTGACGTTTTAAGTTTCTGTTTCCAAATTCAAACGGATGTATCTTCGCCAATAATTGTCAGAAGTTAGAATTTCTTTCAACATTATGAAGCCCTTTTTATATATTTTGATTCTGCATCAAAAGCTTAAAATATGTAATCTCGAAGTCATTTCGAGAAATTGACATTTTAAGTTTCTGTTTCCAAATTCAAACGGATGTATCTTCGCCAATAATTGTCAGAAGTTAGAATTTCTTTCAACATTATGAAGCCCTTTTTATATATTTTGACCCTGCATCAAAAGCTGAAAATATGTAGTCTCGAAGTCATTTCGAGAAATTGACGTTTTAAGTTTCTGTGTCCAAATTCAAAAGGATGTATCTTCGCCAATAATTGTCAGAAGTTAGAATTTCTTTCAACATTATGAAGCCCTTTTTATATATTTTGACCCTGCATCAAAAGCTGAAAATATGTAGTCTCGAAGTCATTTCGAGAAATTGACGTTTTAAGTTTCTGTTTCCAAATTCAAACGGATGTATATTCGCCAATAATTGTCAGAAGTTAGAATTTCTTTCAACATTATGAAGCCCTTTTTATATATTTTGACTCTGCCTCAAAAGCTGAAAATATGTCGTCTCGAAGTCATTTCGAGGAATTGACGTTTTAAGTTTCTGTTTCCAAATTCAACGGACGTATCTTCGCCAATAATTGTCAGAAGTTAGAATTTCTTTCAACATTATGAAGCCCTTTTTATATATTTTGACTATGCATCAAAGGCTGAAAATATGTAGTCTCGAAGTCATTTCGAGAAATTGACGTTTTAAGTTTCTGTTTCCAAATTCAAACGGATGTATCTTCGCCAATAATTGTCAGAAGTTAGAATTTCTTTCAACATTATGAAGCCCTTTTTATATATTTTGACCCTGCATCAAAAGCTGAAAATATGTAGTCTCGAAGTCATTTCGAGAAATTGACGTTTTAAGTTTCTGTGTCCAAATTCAAAAGGATGTATCTTCGCCAATAATTGTCAGAAGTTAGAATTTCTTTCAACATTATGAAGCCCTTTTTTATATATTTTGACCCTGCATCAAAAGCTGAAAATATGTAGTCTCGAAGTCATTTCGAGAAATTGACGTTTTAAGTTTCTGTTTCCAAATTCAAACGGATGTATCTTCGCCAATAATTGTCAGAAGTTAGAATTTCCTTCAACATTATGAAGCCCTTTTTATATATTTTGACTATGCATCAAAAGCTGAAAATATGTAGTCTCGAAGTCATTTCGAGAAATTGACGTTTTAAGTTTCTGTTTCCAAATTCAAACGGATGTATCTTCGCCAATAATTGTCAGAAGTTAGAATTTCTTTCAACATTATGAAGCCCTTTTTATATATTTTGACCCTGCATCAAAAGCTGAAAATATGTAGTCTCGAAGTCATTTCGAGAAATTGACGTTTTAAGTTTCTGTTTCCAAATTCAAATGGATGTATTTTCGCCAATAATTGTCAGAAGTTAGAATTTCTTTCAACATTATGAAGCCCTTTTTATATATTTTGATTCTGCATCAAAAGCTGAAAATATGTAGTCTCGAAGTCATTTCGAGAAATTGACGTTTTAAGTTTCTGTTTCCAAATTCAAACGGATGTATATTCGCCAATAATTGTCAGAAGTTAGAATTTCTTTCAACATTATGAAGCCCTTTTTATATATTTTGATTCTGCTTCAAAAGCTGAATATATGTAGTCTCGAAGTCATTTCGCGAAACTGACGTTTTAAGTTTCTGTTTCCAAATTCAAACGGATGTATCTTCGCCAATAATTGTCAGAAGTTAGAATTTCTTTCAACATTATGAAGCCCTTTTTATATATTTTGACTCTGCATCAAAAGCTGAAAATATGAAGTCTCGAAGTCATTTCGAGAAATTGACGTTTTAAGTTTCTGTTTCCAAATTCAAACGGACGTATCTTCGCCAATAATTGTCAGAAGTTAGAATTTCTTTCAACATTATGAAGCCCTTTTTATATATTTTGACCCTGCATCAAAAGCTGAAAATATGTAGTCTCGAAGACATTTCGAGAAATTGACGTTTTAAGTTTCTGTTTCCAAATTCAAACGGATGTATCTTCGCCAATAATTGTCAGAAGTTAGAATTTCTTTCAACATTATGAAGCACTTTTTATATATTTTGACTCTGCATCAAAAGCTGAAAGTCTCGAAGTCATTTCGCGAAATTGACGTTTTAAGTTTCTGTTTCCAAATTCAAACGGATGTATCTTCGCCAATAATTGTCAGAAGTTAGAATTTCTTTCAACATTATGAAGCCCTTTTTATATATTTTGACTCTGCCTCAAAAGCTGAAAATATGTAGTCTCGAAGTCATTTCGAGAAATTGACGTTTTAAGTTTCTGTTTCCAAATTCAAACGGACGTATCTTCGCCAATAATTGTCAGAAGTTAGAATTTCTTTCAACATTATGAAGCCCTTTTTATATATTTTGACTATGCATCAAAAGCTGAAAATATGTAGTCTCGAAGTCATTTCGAGAAATTGACGTTTTAAGTTTCTGTTTCCAAATTCAAACGGATGTATCTTCGCCAATAATTGTCAGAAGTTAGAATTTCTTTCAACATTATGAAGCCCTTTTTTATATATTTTGACTCTGCATCAAAAGCTGAAAGTCTCGAAGTCATTTCGAGAAATTGACGTTTTAAGTTTCTGTTTCCAAATTCAAATGGATGTATCTTCGCCAATAATTGTCAGAAGTTAGAATTTCTTTCAACATTATGAAGCCCTTTTTATATATTTTGATTCTGCATCAAAAGCTGAAAATATGTAGTCTCGAAGTCATTTCGCGAAATTGACGTTTTAAGTTTCTGTTTCCAAATTCAAACGGATGTATCTTCGCCAATAATTGTCAGAAGTTAGAATTTCTTTCAACATTATGAAGCCCTTTTTATATATTTTGACTATGCATCAAAGGCTGAAAATATGTAGTCTCGAAGTCATTTCGAGAAATTGACGTTTTAAGTTTCTGTTTCCAAATTCAAACGGATATATATTCGCAAATAATTGTCAGAAGTTAGAATTTCTTTCAACATTATGAAGCCCTTTTTATATATTTTGATTCTGCATCAAAAGCTGAAAATATGTAGTCTCGAAGTCATTTCGAGAAATTAACGTTTTAAGTTTCTGTTTCCAAATTTAAACGGATGTATCTTCGCCAATAATTGTCAGAAGTTAGAATTTCTTTCAACATTATGAAGCCCTTTTTATATATTTTGATTCTGCATCAAAAGCTGAAAATATGTAGTCTCGAAGTCATTTCGAGAAATTGACGTTTTAAGTTTCTGTTTCCAAATTCAAACGGATGTATCTTCGCCAATAATTGTCAGAAGTTAGAATTTCTTTCAACATTATGAAGCCCTTTTTATATATTTTGACCCTGCATCAAAAGCTGAAAATATGTAGTCTCGAAGTCATTTCGAGAAATTGACGTTTTAAGTTTCTGTTTCCAAATTCAAACGGATGTATCTTCGCCAATAATTGTCAGAAGGTAGAATTTCTTTCAACATTATGAAGCCCTTTTTATATATTTTGACCCTGCATCAAAAGCTGAAAATATATAGTCTCGAAGTCATTTCGAGAAATTGACGTTTTAAGTTTCTGTTTCCAAATTCAAACGGATATATATTCGCAAATAATTGTCAGAAGTTAGAATTTCTTTCAATATTATGAAGCCCTTTTTATATCTTTTGACTCTGCATCAAAAGCTGAAAGTCTCGAAGTCATTTCGCGAAATTGACGTTTTAAGTTTCTGTTTCCAAATTCAAACGGATGTATCTTCGCCAATAAATGTCAGAAGTTAGGAATTTCTTTCAACATTATGAAGCCCTTTTTATATATTTTGATTCTGCATCAAAAGCTGAAAATATGTAGTCTCGAAGTCATTTCGAGAAATTGACGTTTTAAGTTTCTGTTTCCAAATTCAAACGGATGTATCTTCGCCAATAATTGTCAGAAGTTAGAATTTCTTTCAACATTATGAAGCCCTTTTTATATATTTTGACTATGCATCAAAAGCTGAAAATATGTAGTCTCGAAGTCATTTCGAGAAATTGACGTTTAAGTTTCTGTTTCCAAATTCAAACGGATGTATCTTCGCCAATAATTGTCAGGAAGTTAGAATTTCTTTCAACATTATGAAGCCCTTTTTATATATTTTGATTCTGCATCAAAAGCTGAAAATATGTAATCGCGAAGTCATTTCGAAAAAATTGACATATTAAGTTTCGGTTTTCAAATTCGAACGGATGTATCTTCGCCAATAATTGTCAGAAGTTAGAATTTCTTTCAACATTATGAAGCCCTTTTTATATATTTTGATTCTGCATCAAAAGCTGAAAATATGTAGTCGCGAAGTCATTTCGAAAAA
This sequence comes from Drosophila grimshawi, assembly GCF_018153295.1. Classification (NCBI taxonomy): domain Eukaryota; kingdom Metazoa; phylum Arthropoda; class Insecta; order Diptera; family Drosophilidae; genus Drosophila; species Drosophila grimshawi. The sequence continues at coordinate 23 of NW_025062737.1, read as the reverse complement.
AATTGACATATTAAGTTTCGGTT
>NW_025062736.1:0-1440 GCF_018153295.1 Drosophila grimshawi | reverse complement strand
AATGTTTGGCTTATATTTTCTATTAATCGAAGAATATCCCTTAATATCGTTCTTAGATGAGTCGGAAGTCAAATTATTTTAAAGCAGTTTTGTTTCAAAGATCGAGCAAATTCTAAAAACACCTTTATAATTGAAATGGGGCAATTTTTGACGAAGATATGGCCATTTATTTCAAGGTAGACCCTATTTAATGCTTTCCATATATTTTCTGTTGATCAAAAAGAAATATCCCTTAATATCTTTCTTAGATGAAACGGAAATCAATGATATTTAAATGCAGTCTTGTTTCCAAAGATCGAGTAAATTCTAAAAACACCTTTATAATTGAAATGGGGGTATTTTTTGACGAAGATATGGCCATTTATTTCAAGGTAGACCCTATTTGATGCTTTCCATATATTTTCTATTTATCGAAGAATATCCCTTAATATCTTTCTTAGATGAGTCGGAAATCAAATTATTTTAAAGCAGTTTTGTTTCAAAGATCGAGCAAATTCTAAAAACACCTTTATAATTGAAATGGGGCAATTTTTGACGAAGATATGGCCATTTATTTCAAGGTAGACCCTATTTAATGCTTTCCATATATTTTCTATTTGTCGAAGAATATCCCTTAATATCTTTCTTAGATGAGTCGGAAATCAATTTTATTTAATGGAGTCTTGTTCCAAAGATCGAGTGAATTCTAAAAAAACCTTTATAATTGAAATGGGGCAATTTTAGACGAAGATATGGCCATTTATTTCAAGGTTGACCCCACTTACTGTTTGGCTTATATTTTCTCATTAATCGAAGAATATCCCTTAATACTTTCTAGATGAGTCGGAAGTCAAATATTTTACTGCAGTTTTGTTTCAAAGATCGAGTGAATTCTAAACACCTTTATAATTGAAATGGGGCAATGGGGAAGAAGATATGGCCATTTATTTAATTGCTTAACCCTATTTAATGCTTTCCTTATATTTTCTATTTGTCGAAGAATATCCCTTAATATCTTTCGGATGATTTAGAAGGTCAAATATTTTAATGCTGTTTGTCTCAAAGATCGGGTTTTTTTGAATTTAAAAACACTTTGAAATCGGGCAATTTTTGACGAAGATATGGCCATTTATTTCCAAGTTAGACCCTATTTAATGCTTTACCATATATTATTTTCTATTTATCGAAGAATATCCCTTAATTCTTTTCTTTGATGAGTTGTAAAGTCAAATTATTTTAATGCAGAAAGCTAACAAAGATCGAATAAATTCTAAAATACCTTTATAATTGAAATGGCGTTTTAGACGAAGATATGGCCATTTATTTAAGGTTGACCCTATTTAATGCTTTCCATTGTTTCATGTTGATCAAAGGATATCCCCAATACCTTTCTTAGATGAGTTTCTAGTTAAATTATTTTTAATGCAGTTTTTGTTCCAAAGATCGAGAGTGAATTCTAAA
>NW_025062735.1:0-16847 GCF_018153295.1 Drosophila grimshawi | reverse complement strand
GACTACATATTTTCAGCTTTTGGATGCAGAATCAAAATATATAAAAAGGGCTTCATAATGTTGAAAGAAATTCTAACTTGACAATTATTGGCGAAGATACATCCGTTTGAATTTGGAAACAGAAACTTAAAACGTCAATTTCTCGAAATGACTTCGAGACTACATATTTTCAGCTTTTGATGCAGAGTCAAAATATATAAAAAGGGCTTCATAATGTTGAAAGAAATTCTAACTTCTGACAATTATTGGCGAAGATACATCCGTTTGAATTTGGAAACAGAAACTTAAAACGTCAATTTCTCGAAATGACTTCGAGACTACATATTTTCAGCTTTTGATGCAGAATCAAAATATATAAAAAGGGCTTCATAATGTTGAAAGAAATTCTAACTTCTGACAATTATTGGCGAAGATACATCCGTTTGAATTTGGAAACAGAAACTTAAAACGTCAATTTCTCGAAATGACTTCGAGACTACATATTTTCAGCTTTTGATGCAGAGTCAAAATATATAAAAAGGGCTTCATAATGTTGAAAGAAATTCTAACTTCTGACAATTATTGGCGAAGATACATCCGTTTGAATTTGGAAACAGAAACTTAAAACGTCAATTTCTCGAAATGACTTCGAGACTACATATTTTCAGCTTTTGATGCAGAATCAAAATATATAAAAAGGGCTTCATAATGTTGAAAGAAATTCTAACTTCGACAATTATTGGCGAAGATACATCCGTTTGAATTTGGAAACAGAAACTTAAAACGTCAATTTCTCGAAATGACTTCGAGACTACATATTTTCAGCTTTTGATGCAGAATCAAAATATATAAAAAGGGCTTCATAATGTTGAAAGAAATTCTAACTTCTGACAATTATTGGCGAAGATACATCCGTTTGAATTTGGAAACAGAAACTTAAAACGTCAATTTCTCGAAATGACTTCGAGACTACATATTTTCAGCTTTTGATGCAGAGTCAAAATATATAAAAAGGGCTTCATAATGTTGAAAGAAATTCTAACTTCTGACAATTATTGGCGAAGATACATCCGTTTGAATTTGGAAAAGAGACTTAAAACGTCGATTTCTCGAAATGACTTCGAGACTACATATTTTCAGCTTTTGATGCAGAGTCAAAATATATAAAAAGGGGCTTCAGAATATGAAAGAAATTCTAACTTCTGACAATTATTGGCGAAGATACATCCGTTTGAATTTGGAAACAGAAACTTAAAACGTCGATTTCTCGAAATGACTTCGCGACTACATATTTTCAGCTTTTGATGCAGAATCAAAATATATAAAAAGGGCTTCATAATGTTGAAAGAAATTCTAACTTCTGCCAATTATTGACGAAGATACATCCGTTTGAATTTGGAAACCGAAACTTAAAACGTCAATTTCTCGAAATGACTTCGCGACTACATACTTTCAGCTTTTGATGCAGAATCAAAATATATAAAAAGGGCTTCATAATGTTGAAAGAAATTCTAACTTCTGACAATTATTGGCGAAGATACATCCGTTTGAATTTGGAAACAGAAACTTAAAACGTCAATTTCTCGAAATGACTTCGAGACTACATATTTTCAGCTTTTGATGCAGAATCAAAAAATATAAAAAGGGCTTCATAACGTTGAAAGAAATTCTAACTGCTGACAATTATTGGCGAAGATACATCCGTTTGAATTTGGAAACAGAAACTTAAAACGTCAATTTCTCGAAATGACTTCGAGACTACATATTTTCAGCTTTTGATGCAGAATCAAAATATATAAAAAGGGCTTCATAATGTTGAAAGAAATTCTAACTTCTGACAATTATTGGCGAAGATACATCCGTTTGAATTTGGAAACAGAAACTTAAAACGTCAATTTCTCGAAATGACTTCGAGACTACATATTTTCAGCTTTTGATGCAGAATCAAAATATATAAAAAGGGCTTCATAATGTTGAAAGAAATTCTAACTTCTGACAATTATTGGCGAAGATACATCCGTTTGAATTTGGAAACAGAAACTTAAAACGTCAATTTCTCGGAAATGACTTCGCGACTACATATTTTCAGCTTTTGATGCAGAATCAAAATATATAAAAAGGGCATCATAATGTTGAAAGAAATTCTAACTTCTGACAATTATTGGCGAAGATACATCCGTTTGAATTTGGAAACAGAAACTTAAAACGTCAATTTCTCGAAATGACTTCGAGACTACATATTTTCAGCTTTTGATGCAGAGTCAAAATATATAAAAAGGGGCTTCATAATGTTGAAAGAAATTCTAACTTCTGACAATTATTGGCGAAGATACATCCGTTTGAATTTGGAAACAGAAACTTAAAACGTCAATTTCTCGAAATGACTTCGAGACTACATATTTTCAGCTTTTGATGCAGATTCAAAATATATAAAAAGGGCTTCATAATGTTGAAAGAAATTCTAACTTCTGACAATTATTGGCGAAGATACATCCGTTTGAATTTGGAAACACAAACTTAAAACGTCAATTTCTCGAAATGACTTCGAGACTACATATTTTCAGCTTTTGATGCATAGTCAAAATATATAAAAAGGGCTTCATAATGTTGAAAGAAATTCTGACTTCTGACAATTATTGGCGAAGATACATCCGTTTGAATTTGGGAAAATAAACTTAAAACGCCAATATCTCGAAATGACTTCGAGACTACATATTTTCAGCTTTTGATGCAGAATCAAAATATATAAAAAGGGGTTCATAATGTTGAAAGAAATTCTAACTTCTGACAATTATTGGCGAAGAGACATCCGTTTGAATTTGGAAACAGAAACTTAAAACGTCAATTTCTCGAAATGACTTCGAGACTACATATTTTCAGCTTTTGATGCAGAATCAAAATATATAAAAAGGGCTTCATAATGTTGAAAGAAATTCTGACTCCTGACAATTATTGGCGAAGATACATCCGTTTGAATTTGGAAACAGAAACTTAAAACGTCAATTTCTCGAAATGACTTCGAGACTACATATTTTCAGCTTTTGATGCAGAGTCAAAGTATATAAAAAGGGCTTCATAATGTTGAAAGAAATTCTGACTTCTGACAATTATTGGCGAAGATACATCCGTTTGAATTTGGAAACAGAAACTTAAAACGTCAATTTCTCGAAATGACTTCGAGACTACATATTTTCAGCTTTTGATGCAGAATCAAAATATATAAAAAGGGCTTCATAATGTTGAAAGAAATTCTGACTTCTGACAATTATTGGCGAAGATACATCCGTTTGAATTTGGAAACCGAAACTTAAAACGTCAATTTCTCGAAATGACTTCGAGACTACATATTTTCAGCTTTTGATGCAGAATCAAAATATATAAAAAGGGCTTCATAATCTTGAAAGAAATTCTAACTTCTGACAATTATTGGCGAAGATACATCCGTTTGAATTTGGAAACAGAAACTTAAAACGTCAATTTCTCGAAATGACTTCGAGACTACATATTTTCAGCTTTTGATGCATAATCAAAATATATAAAAAGGGCTTCATAATGTTGAAAGAAACTCAAATTTTGACAATTATTGGCGAAAATACAACCGTTTGAATTTGGAAACAGAAACTTAAAACGTCAATTTCTCGAAATGACTTCGAGACTACATATTTTCAGCTTTTGATGCAGAATCAAAATATATAAAAAGGGCTTCATAATGTTGAAAGAAATTCTGACTTCTGCCAATTATTGGCGAAGATACATCCGTTTGAATTTGGAAACCGAAACTTAAAACGTCAATTTCTCGAAATGACTTCGCGACTACATATTTTCAGCTTTTGATGCAGAGTCAAAATATATAAAAAGGGCTTCATAATGTTGAAAGAAATTCTAACTTCTGACAATTATTGGCGAAGATACATCCGTTTGAATTTGGAAACAGAAACTTAAAACGTCAATTTCTCGAAATGACTTCGCGACTACATATTTTCAGCTTTTGATGCAGAATCAAAAATAATATAAAACGGGCTTCATAATGTTGAAAGAAATTCTGACTTCTGACAATTATTGGCGAATATACATCCGTTTGAATTTGGAAACAGAAACTTAAAACGTCAATTTCTCGAAACGACTTCGAGACTACATATTTTCAGCTTTTGATGCAGAATCAAAATATATAAAAAGGGCTTCATAATGTTGAAAGAAATTCTAACTTCTGACAATTATTGACGAAGATACATCCGTTTGAATTTGGAAACAGAAACTTAAAACGTCAATTTCTCGAAATGACTTCGAGACTACATATTTTCAGCTTTTGATGCAGAGTCAAAATATATAAAAAGGGCTTCATAATGTTGAAAGAAATTCTAACTTCTGACAATTATTGGCGAAGATTCATCGGTTTGAATTTGGAAACAGAAACTTAAAACGTCAATTTCTCGAAATGACTTCGAGACTTCATATTTTCGGCTTTTGATGCAGAATCAAAATATATAAAAAGGGCTTCATAATGTTGAAAGAAATTCTAACTTCTGACAATTATTGGCGAAGATACATCCGTTTGAATTTGGAAACAGAAACTTAAAACGTCGATTTCTCGAAATGACTTCAAGACTACATATTTTCAGCTTTTGATGCAGAATCAAAATATATAAAAAGGGCTTCATAATGTTGAAAGAAATTCTGACTTCTGCCAATTATTGGCGAAGATACATCCGTTTGAATTTGGAAACAGAAACTTAAAACGTCAATTTCTCGAAATGACTTCGAGACTACATATTTTCAGCTTTTGATGCAGAATCAAAATATATAAAAAGGGCTTCATAATGTTGAAAGAAATTCTAACTTCTGACAATTATTGACGAAGATACATCCGTTTGAATTTGGAAACAGAAACTTAAAACGTCAATTTCTCGAAATGACTTCGAGACTACATATTTTCAGCTTTTGATGCAGAATCAAAATATATAAAAAGGGCTTCATAATGTTGAAAGAAATTCTAACTTCTGACAATTATTGGCGAAGATACATCCGTTTGAATTTGGAAACCGAAACTTAAAACGTCAATTTCTCGAAATGATTTCGTGACTACATATTTTCAGCTTTTGATGCAGAGTCAAAATATATAAAAAGGGCTTCATAATGTTGAAAGAAATTCTGACTTCTGACAATTATTGGCGAAGATACATCCGTCTGAATTTGGGAAAATAAACTTAAAACGCCAATATCTCGAAATGACTTCGAGACTACATATTTTCAGCTTTTGATGCAGAATCAAAATATATAAAAAGGGGTTCATAATGTTGAAAGAAATTCTAACTTCTGACAATTATTGGCGAAGATACATCCATTTGAATTTGGAAACAGAAACTTAAAACGTCAATTTCTCGAATTGACTTCGAGACTACATATTTTCAGCTTTTGATGCAGAATCAAAATATATAAAAAGGGCTTCATAATGTTGAAAGAAATTCTGACTTCTGACAATTATTGGCGAAGATACATCCGTTTGAATTTGGAAACAGAAACTTAAAACGTCCATTTCTCGAAATGACTTCGAGACTACATACTTTCAGCTTTTGATGCAGAATCAAAATATATAAAAAGGGCTTCATAATGTTGAAAGAAATTCTAACTTCTGACAATTATTGGCGAAGATACATCCGTTTGAATTTGGAAACAGAAACTTAAAACGTCAATTTCTCGAAATGACTTCGAGACTACATATTTTCAGCTTTTGATGCAGAATCAAAATATATAAAAATGGCTTCATAATGTTGAAAGAAATTCTGACTTCTGCCAATTATTGGCGAAGATACATCCATTTGAATTTGGAAACAGAAACTTAAAACGTCAATTTCTCGAAATGACTTCGCGACTACATATTTTCAGCTTTTGATGCAGAGTCAAAATATATAAAAAGGGCTTCATAATGTTGAAAGAAATTCTAACTTCTGACAATTATTGGCGAAGATACATCCGTTTGAATTTGGAAACAGAAACTTAAAACGTCAATTTCTCGAAATGACTTCGAGACTACATACTTTCAGCTTTTGATGCAGAATCAAAATATATAAAAAGGGCTTCATAATGTTGAAAGAAATTCTAACTTCTGACAATTATTGGTGAAGATACATCCGTTTGAATTTGGAAACAGAAACTTAAAACGTCAATTTCTCGAAATGACTTCGAGACTACATATTTTCAGCTTTTGATGCAGAGTCAAAATATATAAAAAGGGCTTCATAATGTTGAAAGAAATTCTAACTTCTGACAATTATTGGCGAAGATACATCCGTTTGAATTTGGAAACAGAAACTTAAAACGTCAATTTCGCGCAATGACTTCGAGACTACATATTTTCAGCTTTTGATGCAGAGTCAAAATATATAAAAAGGGCATCATAATGTTGAAAGAAATTCTAACTTCTGACAATTATTGGCGAAGATACATCCGTTTGAATTTGGAAACAGAAACTTAAAACGTCAATTTCTCGAAATGACTTCGAGACTACATATTTTCAGCTTTTGATGCAGAGTCAAAATATATAAAAAGGGCTTCATAATGTTGAAAGAAATTCTAACTTCTGACAATTATTGGTGAAGATACATCCGTTTGAATTTGGAAACAGAAACTTAAAACGTCAATTTCTCGAAATGACTTCGAGACTACATATTTTCAGCTTTTGATGCAGATTCAAAATATATAAAAAGGGCTTCATAATGTTGAAAGAAATTCTAACTTCTGACAATTATTGGCGAAGATACATCCGTTTGAATTTGGAAACACAAACTTAAAACGTCAATTTCTCGAAATGATTTCGCGACTACATATTTTCAGCTTTTGATGCAGAGTCAAAATATATAAAAAGGGCTTCATAATGTTGAAAGAAATTCTGACTTCTGACAATTATTGGCGAAGATACATCCGTTTGAATTTGGGAAAATAAACTTAAAACGCCAATATCTCGAAATGACTTCAAAACTACATATTTTCAGCTTTTGATGCAGAATCAAAATATATAAAAAGAGGTTCATAATGTTGAAAGAAATTCTAACTTCTGACAATTATTGGCGAAGAGACATCCATTTGAATTTGGAAACAGAAACTTAAAACGTCAATTTCTCGAATTGACTTCGAGACTACATATTTTCAGCTTTTGATGCAGAATCAAAATATATAAAAAGGGCTTCATAATGTTGAAAGAAATTCTGACTCCTGACAATTATTGGCGAAGATACATCCGTTTGAATTTGGAAACAGAAACTTAAAACGTCAATTTCTCGAAATGACTTCGAGACTACATATTTTCAGCTTTTGATGCAGAGTCAAAGTATATAAAAAGGGCTTCATAATGTTGAAAGAAATTCTGACTTCTGACAATTATTGGCGAAGATACATCCGTTTGAATTTGGAAACAGAAACTTAAAACGTCAATTTCTCGAAATGACTTCGAGACTACATATTTTCAGCTTTTGATGCAGAATCAAAATATATAAAAAGGGCTTCATAATGTTGAAAGAAACTCAAATTTTGACAATTATTGGTGAAAATACAACCGTTTGAATTTGGAAACAGAAACTTAAAACGTCAATTTCTCGAAATGACTTCGAGACTACATATTTTCAGCTTTTGATGCAGAATCAAAATATATAAAAAGGGCTTCATAATGTTGAAAGAAATTCTGACTTCTGCCAATTATTTGCGAAGATACATCCGTTTGAATTTGGAAACAGAAACTTAAAACGTCAATTTCTCGAAATGACTTCGCGACTACATATTTTCAGCTTTTGATGCAGAGTCAAAATATATAAAAAGGGCTTCATAATGTTGAAAGAAATTCTAACTTCTGACAATTATTGGCGAAGATACATCCGTTTGAATTTGGAAACAGAAACTTAAAACGTCAATTTCTCGAAATGACTTCGAGACTACATACTTTCAGCTTTTGATGCAGAATCAAAATATATAAAAAGGGCTTCATAATGTTGAAAGAAATTCTGACTTCTGACAATTATTGGCGAATATACATCCGTTTGAATTTGGAAACAGAAACTTAAAACGTCAATTTCTCGAAATGACTTCGAGACTACATATTTTCAGCTTTTGATGCAGAGTCAAAATATATAAAAAGGGCTTCATAATGTTGAAAGAAATTCTAACTTCTGACAATTATTGACGAAGATACATCCGTTTGAATTTGGAAACAGAAACTTAAAACGTCAATTTCTCGAAATGACTTCGCGACTACATATTTTCAGCTTTTGATGCAGAGTCAAAATATATAAAAAGGGCTTCATAATGTTGAAAGAAATTCTAACTTCTGACAATTATTGGCGAAGATTCATCGGTTTGAATTTGGAAACCGAAACTTAAAACGTCAATTTCTCGAAATGACTTCGAGACTACATATTTTCGGCTTTTGATGCAGAATCAAAATATATAAAAAGGGCTTCATAATGTTGAAAGAAATTCTAACTTCTGACAATTATTGGCGAAGATACATCCGTTTGAATTTGGAAACAGAAACTTAAAACGTCGATTTCTCGAAATGACTTCAAGACTACATATTTTCAGCTTTTGATGCAGAATCAAAATATATAAAAAGGGCTTCATAATGTTGAAAGAAATTCTGACTTCTGCCAATTATTGGCGAAGATACATCCGTTTGAATTTGGAAACAGAAACTTAAAACGTCAATTTCTCGAAATGACTTCGAGACAACATATTTTCAGCTTTTGATGCAGAGTCAAAATATATAAAAAGGGCTTCATAATGTTGAAAGAAATTCTAACTTCTGACAATTATTGACGAAGATACATCCGTTTGAATTTGGAAACAGAAACTTAAAACGTCAATTTCTCGAAATGACTTCGAGACTACATATTTTCAGCTTTTGATGCAGAATCAAAATATATAAAAAGGGCTTCATAATGTTGAAAGAAATTCTAACTTCTGACAATTATTGGCGAAGATACATCCGTTTGAATTTGGAAACCGAAACTTAAAACGTCAATTTCTCGAAATGATTTCGTGACTACATATTTTCAGCTTTTGATGCAGAGTCAAAATATATAAAAAGGGCTTCATAATGTTGAAAGAAATTCTGACTTCTGACAATTATTGGCGAAGATACATCCGTCTGAATTTGGGAAAATAAACTTAAAACGCCAATATCTCGAAATGACTTCGAGACTACATATTTTCAGCTTTTGATGCAGAATCAAAATATATAAAAAGGGGTTCATAATGTTGAAAGAAATTCTAACTTCTGACAATTATTGGCGAAGATACATCCATTTGAATTTGGAAACAGAAACTTAAAACGTCAGTTTCTCGAATTGACTTCGAGACTACATATTTTCAGCTTTTGATGCAGAATCAAAATATATAAAAAGGGCTCATAATGTTGAAAGAAATTCTGACTTCTGACAATTATTGGCGAAGATACATCCGTTTGAATTTGGAAACAGAAACTTAAAACGTCCATTTCTCGAAATGACTTCGAGACTACATACTTTCAGCTTTTGATGCAGAATCAAAATATATAAAAAGGGCTTCATAATGTTGAAAGAAATTCTAACTTCTGACAATTATTGGCGAAGATACATCCGTTTGAATTTGGAAACAGAAACTTAAAACGTCAATTTCTCGAAATGACTTCGAGACTACATATTTTCAGCTTTTGATGCAGAATCAAAATATATAAAAAAGGGCTTCATAATGTTGAAAGAAATTCTAACTTCTGACAATTATTGGCGAAGATACATCCGTTTGAATTTGGAAACAGAAACTTAAAACGTCAATTTCTCCAAATGACTTCGAGACTACATACTTTCAGCTTTTGATGCAGAATCAAAAAATATAAAAAGGGCTTCATAATGTTGAAAGAAATTCTGACTTCTGACAATTATTGGCGAATATACATCCGTTTGAATTTGGAAACAGAAACTTAAAACGTCAATTTCTCGAAACGACTTCGAGACTACATATTTTCAGCTTTTGATGCAGAGTCAAAATATATAAAAAGGGTTTCATAATGTTGCAAGAAATTCTAACTTCTGACAATTATTGGCGAAGATACATCCGTTTGAATTTGGAAACAGAAACTTAAAACGTCAATTTCTCGAAATGACTTCGAGACTACATATTTTCAGCTTTTGATGCAGAGTCAAAGTATATAAAAAGGGCTTCATAATGTTGAAAGAAATTCTAACTTCTGACAATTATTGGCGAAGATACATCCGTTTGAATTTGGAAACAGAAACTTAAAACGTCAATTTCTCGAAATGACTTCGAGACTACATATTTTCAGCTTTTGATGCAGAATCACAAATATATAAAAAGGGCTTCATAATGTTGAAAGAAACTCAAACTTTTGACAATTATTGGTGAAAATACAACCGTTTGAATTTGGAAACAGAAACTTAAAACGTCAATTTCTCGAAATGACTTCGAGACTACATATTTTCAGCTTTTGATGCAGAGTCAAAATATATAAAAAGGGCTTCATAATGTTGAAAGAAATTCTGACTTCTGCCAATTATTGGCGAAGATACATCCGTTTGAATTTGGAAACAGAAACTTAAAACGTCAATTTCTCGAAATGACTTCGCGACTACATATTTTCAGCTTTTGATGCAGAGTCAAAATATATAAAAAGGGCTTCATAATGTTGAAAGAAATTCTAACTTCTGACAATTATTGGCGAAGATACATCCGTTTGAATTTGGAAACAGAAACTTAAAACGTCAATTTCTCGAAATGACTTCGAGACTACATACTTTCAGCTTTTGATGCAGAATCAAAATATATAAAAAGGGCTTCATAATGTTGAAAGAAATTCTGACTTCTGACAATTATTGGCGAATATACATCCGTTTGAATTTGGAAACAGAAACTTAAAACGTCAATTTCTCGAAACGACTTCGAGACTACATATTTTCAGCTTTTGATGCAGAATCAAAATATATAAAAAGGGCTTCATAATGTTGAAAGAAATTCTAACTTCTGACAATTATTGACGAAGATACATCCGTTTGAATTTGGAAACAGAAACTTAAAACGTCAATTTCTCGAAATGACTTCGAGACTACATATTTTCAGCTTTTGATGCAGAATCAAAATATATAAAAAGGGCTTCATAATGTTGAAAGAAATTCTAACTTCTGACAATTATTGGCGAAGATACATCCGTTTGAATTTGGGAAAAGAAACTTAAACCGCCAATATCTCGAAATGACTTCGCGACTACATATTTTCAGCTTTTGATGCAGAGTCAAAATATATAAAAAGGGCTTCATAATGTTGAAAGAAATTCTAACTTCTGACAATTATTGGCGAAGATTCATCGGTTTGAATTTGGAAACAGAAACTTAAAACGTCGATTTCTCGAATAGACTTCGAGACTTCATATTTTCGGCTTTTGATGCAGAATCAAAATATATAAAAAGGGCTTCATAATGTTGAAAGAAATTCTAACTTCTGACAATTATTGGCGAAGATACATCCGTTTGAATTTGGAAACAGAAACTTAAAACGTCAATTTCTCGAAATGACTTCGAGACTACATATTTTCAGCTTTTGATGCAGAGTCAAAATATATAAAAAGGGCTTCATAATGTTGAAAGAAATTCTGACTTCTGCCAATTATTGGCGAAGATACATCCGTTTGAATTTGGAAACCGAAACTTAAAACGTCAATTTCTCGAAATGACTTCGAGACTACATATTTTCAGCTTTTGATGCAGAATCAAAATATATAAAAAGGGCTTCATAATGTTGAAAGAAATTCTAACTTCTGACAATTATTGGCGAAGATACATCCGTTTGAATTTGGAAACAGAAACTTAAAACGTCAATTTCTCGAAATGACTTCGAGACTACATACTTTCAGCTTTTGATGCAGAATCAAAATATATAAAAAGGGCTTCATAATGTTGAAAGAAATTCTGACTTCTGACAATTATTGGCGAAGATACATCCGTTTGAATTTGGAAACCGAAACTTAATACGTCAATTTCTCGAAATGACTTCGCGACTACATATTTTCAGGTTTTGATGCAGAGTCAAAATATATAAAAAGGGCTTCATAATGTTGAAAGAAATTCTAACTTCTGACAATTATTGGCGAAGATACATCCGTTTGAATTTGGAAACCGAAACGTAAAACGCCAATTTCTCGAAATGGCTTCGAGACTACATATTTTCAGCTTTTGATGCAGAGTCAAAATATATAAAAAGGGGTTCATAATGTTGAAAGAAATTCTAACTTCTGACAATTATTGGCGAAGATACATCCGTTTGAATTTGGAAACAGAAACTTAAAACGTTAATTTCTCGAATTGACTTCGAGACTACATATATTCAGCTTTTGATGCAGAATCAAAATATATAAAAAGGGATTCATAATGTTGAAAGAAATTCTGACTTCTGACAATTATTGGCGAAGATACATCCGTTTGAATTTGGAAACAGAAACTTAAAAGTTAATTTCTCGAATTGACTTCGAGACTACATATTTTCAGCTTTTGATGCAGAATCAAAATATATAAAAAGGGCTTCATAATGTTGAAAGAAATTCTGACTTCTGACAATTATTGGCGAAGATACATCCGTTTGAATTTGGAAACAGAAACTTATAACGTCAATTTCTCGAAATGACTTCGAGACTACATAATTTCAGCTTTTGATGCAGAATCAAAATATATAAAAAGGGCTTCATAATGTTGAAAGAAATTCTAACTTCTGACAATTATTGGCGAAGACACATCCGTTTGAATTTGGAAACAGAAACTTAAAACGTCAATTTCTCGAAATGACTTCGAGACTACATTTTTTCAGCTTTTGATGCAGAATCAAAATATATAAAAAGGGCTTCATAATGTTGAAAGAAATTCTAACTTCTGACAATTATTGGCGAAGATACATCCGTTTGAATTTGGAAACAGAAACTTAAAACGTCAATTTCTCGAAATGGCTTCGAGACTACATATTTTCAGCTTTTGATGCAGAGTCAAAATATATAAAAAGGGGTTCATAATGTTGAAAGAAATTCTAACTTCTGACAATTATTGGCGAAGATACATCCGTTTGAATTTGGAAACAGAAACTTAAAACGTTAATTTCTCGAATTGACTTCGAGACTACATATATTCAGCTTTTGATGCAGAATCAAAATATATAAAAAGGGCTTCATAATGTTGAAAGAAATTCTGACTTCTGACAATTATTGGCGAAGATACATCCGTTTGAATTTGGAAACAGAAACTTAAAAGTTAATTTCTCGAATTGACTTCGAGACTACATATTTTCAGCTTTTGATGCAGAATCAAAATATATAAAAAGGGCTTCATAATGTTGAAAGAAATTCTGACTTCTGACAATTATTGGCGAAGATACATCCGTTTGAATTTGGAAACAGAAACTTATAACGTCAATTTCTCGAAATGACTTCGAGACTACATATTTTCAGCTTTTGATGCAGAATCAAAATATATAAAAAGGGCTTCATAATTTTGAAAGAAATTCTAACTTCTGACAATTATTGGCGAAGATACATCCGTTTGAATTTGGAAACAGAAACTTAAAACGTCAATTTCTCGAAATGACTTCGAGACTACATTTTTTCAGCTTTTGATGCAGAATCAAAATATATAAAAAGGGCTTCATAATGTTGAAAGAAATTCTAACTTCTGACAATTATTGGCGAAGATACATCCGTTTGAATTTGGAAACAGAAACTTAAAAGTTAATTTCTCGAATTGACTTCGAGACTACATATTTTCAGCTTTTGATGCAGAATCAAAATATATAAAAAGGGCTTCATAATGTTGAAAGAAATTCTGACTTCTGACAATTATTGGCGAAGATACATCCGTTTGAATTTGGAAACAGAAACTTAAAAAGTCAATTTCTCGAAATGACTTCGCGACTACATATTTTCAGCTTTTGATGCAGAATCAAAATATATAAAAAGGGCTTCATAATGTTGAAAGAAATTCTAACTTCTGACAATTATTGGCGAAGATACATCCGTTTGAATTTGGAAACAGAAACTTAAAACGTCAATTTCTCGAAATGACTTCGAGACTACATTTTTTCAGCTTTTGATGCAGAATCAAAATATATAAAAAGGGCTTCATAATGTTGAAAGAAATTCTAACTTCTGACAATTATTGGCGAAGATACATCCGTTTGAATTTGGAAACAGAAACTTAAAACGTCAATTTCTCGAAATGACTTCGAGACTACATATTTTCAGCTTTTGATGCAGAGTCAAAATATATAAAAAGGGGTTCATAATGTTGAAAGAAACTCAAACTTTTGACAATTATTGGCGAAGATACAACCGTTTGAATTTGGAAACAGAAACTTAAAACGTCAATTTCTCGAAATGACTTCGAGACTACATATTTTCAGCTTTTAATGCAGAATCAAAATATATAAAAAGGGCTTCATAATGTTGAAAGAAATTCTGACTTCTGACAATTATTGGCGAAGATACATCCGTTTGAATTTGGAAACAGAAACTTAAAACGTCAATTTCTCGAAATGACTTCGAGACTACATATTTTCAGCTTTTGATGCAGAATCAAAATATATAAAAAGGGCTTCATAATGTCGAAAGAAATTCTAACTTCTGACAATTATTGACGAAGATACATCCGTTTGAATTTGGAAACAGAAACTTAAAACGTCAATTTCTCGAAATGACTTCGAGACTACATATTTTCAGCTTTTGATGCAGAATCAAAATATATAAAAAGGGCTTCATAATGTTGAAAGAAATTCTGATTTCTGACAATTATTGGCGAAGATACATCCGTTTGAATTTGGAAACAGAAACTTAAAACGTCAATTTCTCGAAATGACTTCGAGACTACATATTTTCAGCTTTTGATGCAGAATCAAAATATATAAAAAGGGCTTCATAATGTTGAAAGGAATTCTAACTTCTGACAATTATTGGCGAAGATACATCAGTTTGAATTTGGAAACAGAAACTTAAAACGTCAATTTCTCAAAATGACTTCGAGACTGCATATTTTCAGCTTTTGATGCAGAGTCAAAATATATAAAAAGGGCTTCATAATGTTGAAAGAAATTCTAACTTCTGACAATTATTGACGAAGATACATCCGTTTGAATTTGGAAACAGAAACTTAAAACGTCAATTTCTCGAAATGACTTTGAGACTACATATTTTCAGCTTTTGATGCAGAATCAAAATATATAAAAAAAGGCTTCATAATGTTGAAAGAAATTCTAACTTCTGACAATTATTGGCGAAGATACATCCGTTTGAATTTGGAAACAGAAACTTAAAACGTCAATTTCTCGAAATGACTTCGAGACTACATATTTTCAGCTTTTGATGCAGAATCAAAATATATAAAAAGGGCTTCATAATGTTGAAAGAAATTTTAACTTCTGACAATTATTGGCGAAGATACATCCGTTTGAATTTGGAAACACAAACTTAAAACGTCAATTTCTCGAAATGATTTCGCGACTACATATTTGCAGCTTTTGATGCAGAGTCAAAATATATAAAAAGGGCTTCATAATGTTGAAAGAAATTCTGACTTCTGACAATTATTGGCGAAGATACATCCGTCTGAATTTGGGAAAATAAACTTAAAACGCCAATATCTCGAAATGACTTCGAGACTACATATTTTCAGCTTTTGATGCAGAATCAAAATATATAAAAAGGGGTTCATAATGTTGAAAGAAATTCTAACTTCTGACAATTATTGGCGAAGATACATCCATTTGAATTTGGAAACAGAAACTTAAAACGTCAATTTCTCGAATTGACTTCGAGACTACATATTTTCAGCTTTTGATGCAGAATCAAAATATATAAAAAGGGCTTCATAATGTTGAAAGAAATTCTGACTTCTGACAATTATTGGCGAAGATACATCCGTTTGAATTTGGAAACAGAAACTTAAAACGTCAATTTCTCGAAATGACTTCGAGACTACATATTTTCAGCTTTTGATGCAGAATCAAAATATATAAAAAGGGCTTCATAATGTTGAAAGAAATTCTAACTTCTGACAATTATTGGCGAAGATACATCCGTTTGAATTTGGAAACAGAAACTTAAAACGTCAATTTCTCGAAATGACTTCGAGACTACATATTTTCAGCTTTTGATGCAGAATCAAAATATATAAAAAAGGGCTTCATAATGTTGAAAGAAATTCTAACTTCTGACAATTATTGGCGAAGATACATCCGTTTGAATTTGGAAAACAGAAACTTAAAACGTCAATTTCTCGAAATGACTTCGAGACTACATATTTTCAGCTTTTGATGCAGAATCAAAATATAAAAAGGGCTTCATAATGTTGAAAGAAATTCTAACTTCTGACAATTATTGGCGAAGATACATCCGTTTGAATTTGGAAACAGAAACTTAAAACGTCAATTTCTCGAAATGACTTCGAGACAACATATTTTCAGCTTTTGATGCAGAGTCAAAATATATAAAAAGGGCTTCATAATGTTGAAAGAAATTCTAACTTCTGACAATTATTGACGAAGATACATCCGTTTGAATTTGGAAACAGAAACTTAAAACGTCAATTTCTCGAAATGACTTCGAGACTACATATTTTCAGCTTTTGATGCAGAATCAAAATATATAAAAAGGGCTTCATAATGTTGAAAGAAATTCTAACTTCTGACAATTATTGGCGAAGATACATCCGTTTGAATTTGGAAACAGAAACTTAAAACGTCAATTTCTCGAAATGATTTCGCGACTACATATTTGCAGCTTTTGATGCAGAGTCAAAATATATAAAAAGGGCTTCATAATGTTGAAAGAAATTCTGACTTCTGACAATTATTGGCGAAGATAC
>NW_025062734.1:0-50637 GCF_018153295.1 Drosophila grimshawi | reverse complement strand
GAAAGTATTAAATAGTGTCTACCTTGAAATAAATGGCCATATCTTCGTCAAAATTGCCCCATTTCAATTATAAAGGTGTTTTTAGAATTCACTTGATCTTTGGAACAAAACTGCATTAAAATAATTTGACTTCCGACTCATCTAAGAAAGATATTAAGGGATATTCTTCGATAAATAGAAAATATATGGAAAGCATTAAATAGGGTCTACCTTGAAATAAATGGCCATATCTTCATCTAAAATTGCCCAATTTCAATTATAAAGGTGATTTTAGAATTCGCTTGATCTTTGGAACAAAGCTGCATTAAAATAATTTGACTTCCGACTCATCTAAGAAAGATATTAAGGGATATTCTTCGATAAATAGAAAATATATGGAAAGCATTAAATAGGGTCTACCTTGAAATAAATGGCCATATCTTCGTCAAAAATTGCCCCATTTCAATTATAAAGGTGTTTTTAGAATTCACTTGATCTTTGGAACAAAACTGCATTAAATAAATTTGAGTTCCGACTCATCTAAAAGATATTAAGGGATATTCTTTGATAAATAGAAAATATATGGAAAGCATTAAATAGGGTCTACCTTGAAATAAATGGCCATATCTTCGTCAAAAATTGCCCCATTTCAATTATAAAGGTGTTTTTAGAATTCACTCGATCTTTGGAACAAAACTGCATTAAAATAATTTGACTTCCGACTCATCTAAGAAAGATATTAAGGGATATTCGATAAATAGAAAATATATGGAAAGCATTAAATAGTGTCTAACTTGAAATAAATGGCCATATCTTCGTCAAAAATTGCCCCATTTCAATTATAAAGGTGTTTTTAGAATTCGCTTGATCTTTGGAACAAAACTGCATTAAAATAATTTGACTTCCGACTCATCTAAGAAAGATATTAAGGGATATTCTTCGATAAATAGAAAATATATGGAAAGCATTAAATAGGGTCTACCTTGAAATAAATGGCCATATCTTCGTCAAAAATTGCCCCATTTCAATTATAAAGGTGTTTTTAGAATTCACTTGATCTTTGGAACAAAACTGCATTAAAATAATTTGACTTCCGACTCATCTAAAAAAGATATTAAGGGATATTCTTTGATAAATAAAAAATGTATGGAAAGCATTAAATAGGGTCTACCTTGAAATAAATGGCCATATCTTCATCTAAAATTGCCCCATTTCAATTATAAAGGTGTTTTTAGAATTCACTCGATCTTTGGAACAAAACTGCATTAAAATAATTTGACTTCCGACTCATCTAAGAAAGATATTAAGGGATATTCTTCGATAAATAGAAAATATATGGAAAGTATTAAATAGTGTCTACCTTGAAATAAATGGCCATATCTTCGTCAAAAATTGCCCCATTTCAATTATAAAGGTGTTTTTAGAATTCACTTGATCTTTGGAACAAAACTGCATTAAAATAATTTGACTTCCGACTCATCTAAGAAAGATATTAAGGGATATTCTTCGATAAATAGAAAATATATGGAAAGCATTAAATAGGGTCTACCTTGAAATAAATGGCCATATCTTCGTCAAAAATTGCCCAATTTCAATTATAAAGGTGTTTTTAGAATTCGCTTGATCTTTGGAACAAAGCTGCATTAAAATAATTTGACTTCCGACTCATCTAAGAAAGATATTAAGGGATATTCTTCGATAAATAGAAAATATATGGAAAGCATTAAATAGGGTCTACCTTGAAATAAATGGCCATATCTTCATCTAAAATTGCCCACTTTCAATTATAAAGGTGTTTTTAGAATTCGCTTGATCTTTGGAACAAAGCTGCATTAAAATAATTTGACTTCCGACTCATCTAAGAAAGATATTAAGGGATATTCTTCGATAAATAAAAAATATATGGAAAGCATTAAATAGGGTCTACCTTGAAATAAATGGCCATATCTTCGTCAAAAATTGCCCCATTTCAATTATAAAGGTGTTTTTAGAATTCACTTGATCTTTGGAACAAAACTGCATTAAAATAATTTGAGTTCCGATTCATCTAAAAAAGATATTAAGGGATATTCTTTGATAAATAGAAAATATATGGAAAGCATTAAATAGGGTCTACCTTGAAATAAATGGCCATATCTTCGTCAAAAATTGCCCCATTTCAATTATAAAGGTGTTTTAGAATTCACTCGATCTTTGGAACAAAACTGCATTAAAATAATTTGACTTCCGACTCATCTAAGAAAGATATTAAGGGATATTCTTCGATAAATAGAAAATATATGGAAAGCATTAAATAGGTTCTACCTTGAAATAAATAGCCATATCTTCGTCAAAAATTGCCCCACTTCAATTATAAAGGTGTTTTTAGAATTCACTCAATCTTTGGAACAAAACTGCATTAAAATAATTTGACTTCCGACTCATCTAAGAAAGATATTAAGGGATATTCTTCGATAAATAAAAAATATATGGAAATCATTAAATGGGGTCAACCTTGAAATAAATGGCCATATCTTCGTCAAAAATGGCCATATTTCAATTATAAAGGTGTTTTTAGAATTCACTTGATCTTTGGAACAAAACTGCATTAAAATAATTTGACTTCCGACTCATTTAAGAAAGATATTAAGGGATATTCTTCGATAAATAGAAAATATATGGAAAGCATTAAATAGTGTCTACCTTGAAATAAATGGCCATATCTTCGTCAAAAATTGCCCCATTTCAATTATAAAGGTGTTTTTAGAATTCACTTGATCTTTGGAACAAAACTGCATTAAAATAATTTGACTTCCGACTCATCTAAGAAAGATATTAAGGGATATTCTTCGATAAATAGAAAATATATGGAAACCATTAAATAGGGTCTACCTTGAAATAAATGGCCATATCTTCATCTAAAATTGCCCAATTTCAATTATAAAGGTGTTTCTAGAATTCGCTTGATCTTTGGAACAAAACTGCATTAAAATAATTTGACTTCCGACTCATCTAAAAAAGATATTAAGGGATATTCTTCGATAAATAGAAAATATATGGAAAGCATTAAATAGGGTCTACCTTGAAATAAATGGCCATATCTTCGTCAAAAATTGCCCCATTTCAATTATAAAGGTGTTTTTAGAATTCACTTGATCTTTGGAACAAAAACTGCATTAAAATAATTTGACTTCCGACTCATCTAAAAAAAGATATTAAGGGATATTCTTTGATAAATAAAAAATGTATGGAAAGCATTAAATAGGGTCTACCTTGAAATAAATGGCCATATCTTCATCTAAAATTGCCCCATTTCAATTATAAAGGTGTTTTTAGAATTCGCTCGATCTTTGGAACAAAACTGCATTAAAATAATTTGACTTCCGACTCATCTAAGAAAGATATTAAGGGATATTCGATAAATAGAAAATATATGGAAAGCATTAAATAGTGTCTAACTTGAAATAAATGGCCATATCTTCGTCAAAAATTGCCCCATTTCAATTATAAAGGTGTTTTTAGAATTCACTTGATCTTTAGAACAAAACTGCATTAAAAATAATTTGACTTCCGACTCATCTAAGAAAGATATTAAGGGATATTCGATAAATAGAAAATATATTGAAAGCATTAAATAGGGTCTACCTTGAAATAAATGGCCATATCTTCGTCAAAAATTGCCCCACTTCAATTATAAAGGTGTTTTTAGAATTCGCTTAATCTTTGGAACAAAACTGCATTAAAATAATTTGACTTCCGACTCATCTAAGAAAGATATTAAGGGATATTCTTCGATAAATAGAAAATATATGGAAAGCATTAAATAGTGTCTACCTTGAAATAAATGGCCATATCTTCGTCAAAAATTGCCCCATTTCAATTATAAAGGTGTTTTTAGAATTCACTTGATCTTTGGAACAAAACTGCATTAAAATAATTTGACTTCCGACTCATCTAAGAAAGATATTAAGGGATATTCTTCGATAAATAAAAAATATATGGAAATCATTAAATGGGGTCAACCTTGAAATAAATGGCCATATCTTCGTCAAAAATTGCCCCATTTCAATTATAAAGGTGTTTTTAGAATTCACTTGATCTTTGGAACAAAACTGCATTAAAATAATTTGACTTCCGACTCATCTAAGAAAGATATTAAGGGATATTCTTCGATAAATAGAAAATATATGGAAAGCATTAAATAGTGTCTACCTTGAAATAAATGGCCATATCTTCGTCAAAAATTGCCCCATTTCAATTATAAAGGTGTTTTTAGAATTCACTTGATCTTTGGAACAAAACTGCATTAAAATAATTTGACTTCCGACTCATCTAAGAAAGATATTAAGGGATATTCTTCGATAAATAGAAAATATATGGAAAGCATTAAATAGGGTCTACCTTGAAATAAATGGCCATATCTTCATCTAAAATTGCCCAATTTCAATTATAAAGGTGTTTTTAGAATTCGCTTGATCTTTGGAACAAAACTGCATTAAAATAATTTGACTTTCGACTCATATAAGAAAGATATTAAGGGATATTCTTCGATAAATAGAAAATATATGGAAAGCATTAAATAGGGTCTACCTTCAAATAAATGGCCATATCTTCGTCAAAAATTGCCCCATTTCAATTATAAAGGTGTTTTTAGAATTCACTTGATCTTTGGAACAAAACTGCATTAAAATAATTTGACTTCCGACTCATCTAAGAAAGATATTAAGGGATATTCTTCGATAAATAAAAATATATGGAAAGCATTAAATAGGGTCTACCTTGAAATAAATGGCCATATCTTCGTCAAAAATTGCCCCATTTCAATTATAAAGGTGTTTTTAGAATTCACTTGATCTTTGGAACAAAACTGCATTAAAATAATTTGACTTCCGACTCATCTAAAAAGAAATTAAGGGATATTCTTTGATAAATAGAAAATATATGGAAATCATTAAATAGGGTCTACCTTGAAATAAATGGCCATATCTTCGTCAAAAATTGCCCCATTTCAATTATAAAGGTGTTTTTAGAATTCACTCGATCTTTGGAACAAAACTGCATTAAAATAATTTGACTTCCGACTCATCTAAGAAAGATATTAAGGGATATTCGATAAATAGAAAATATATGGAAAGCATTAAATAGTGTCTACCTTGAAATAAATGGCCATATCTTCGTCAAAAATTGCCCCATTTCAATTATAAAGGTGTTTTTAGAATTCACTTGATATTTGGAACAAAACTGCATTAAAATAATTTGACTTCCGACTCATCTAAGAAAGATATTAAGGGATATTCTTCGATAAATAGAAAATATATGGAAAGCATTAAATAGGGTCTACATTGAAATAAATAGCCATATCTTCGTCAAAAATTGCCCCATTTCAATTATAAAGGTGTTTTTAGAATTCGCTTGATCTTTGGAACAAAACTGCATTAAAATAATTTGACTTCCAACTCATCTAAGAAAGATATTAAGGGATATTCTTCGATAAATAGAAAATATATGGAAAGCATTAAATAGGGTCTACCTTGGAATAAATGGCCATATCTTCGTCAAAAATTGCCCCATTTCAATTATAAAGGTGTTTTTAGAATTCACTTGATCTTTGAAACAAAACTGCATTAAAATAATTTGACTTCCGACTCATCTAAGAAAGAAATTAAGGGATATTCTTCGATAATTAGAAAATATATGGAAAGCATTAAATAGTGTCTACCTTGAAATAAATGGCCATATCTTCATCTAAAATTGCCCAATTTCAATTATAAAGGTGTTTTTAGAATTCGCTTGATCTTTGGAACAAAACTGCATTAAAAATAATTTGACTTCCGACTTATCTAAGAAAGATATTAAGGGATATTCTTCGATAAATAGAAAATATATGGAAAGCATTAAATAGGGTCTACCTTGAAATAAATGGCCATATCTTCGTCAAAAATTGCCCCATTTCAATTATAAAGGTGTTTTTAGAATTCAATCGATCTTTGGAACAAAACTGCATTAAAATAATTTGACTTCCGACTCATCTAAGAAAGATATTAAGGGATAATGTTGATTAACAAAAAATATATGGAAAGCATTAAATAGGGTCTACCTTGAAATAAATGGCCATATCTTCGTCAAAAATTGCCCCATTTCAATTATAAAGGTGTTTTTAGAATTCACTTGATTTTTGGAACAAAACTGCATTAAAATAATTTGACTTCCGACTCATCTAAAAAAGATATTAAGGGATATTTGATAAATAGAAAATATATGGAAAGCATTAAATAGGGTCTACCTTGAAATAAATGGCCATATCTTCGTCAAAAATTGCCCCATTTCAATTATAAAGGTGTTTTTAGAATTCACTTGATCTTTGGAACAACACTGCATTAAAATAATTTGACTTCCGACTCATCTAAGAAAGATATTAAGGGATATTCTTCGATAAATAGAAAATATATGGAAAGCATTAAATAGGGTCTACCTTGAAATAAATGGCCATATCTTCGTCAAAAATTGCCCCATTTCAATTATAAAGGTGTTTTTAGAATGCACTTGATCTTTGGAACAAAACTGCATTAAAATAATTTGACTTCCGACTCATCTAAGAAAGATATTAAGGGATATTCTTCGATAAATAAAAAATATATGGAAAGCATTAAATGGGGTCAACCTTGAAATAAATGGCCATATCTTCATCTAAAATTGCCCAATTTCAATTGTAAAGGTGTTTTTAGAATTCGCTTGATCTTTGGAACAAAACTGCATTAAAATAATTTGACTTCCGACTCATCTAAGAAAGATATTAAGGGATATTCTTCGATAAATAAAAAATATATGGAAAGCATTAAATGGGGTCAACCTTGAAATAAATGGCCATATCTTCGTCAAAAATTGCCCCATTTCAATTATAAAGGTGTTTTTGGAATGCACTTGATCTTTGGAACAAAACTGCATTAAAATAATTTGACTTCCGACTCATCTAAGAAAGATATTAAGGGATATTCTTCGATAAATAGAAAATATATGGAAAGCATTAAATAGGGTCTACCTTGAAATAAATGGCCATATCTTCGTCAAAAATTGCCCCATTTCAATTATAAAGGAGTTTTTAGAATTCACTTGATCTTTGGAACAAAACTGCATTAAAATAATTTGACTTCCGACTCATCTAAGAAAGATATTAAGGGATATTCTTCGATAAATAAAAAATATATGGAAAGCATTAAATAGGGTCTACCTTGAAATAAATGGCCATATCTTCGTCAAAAATTGCCCCATTTCAATTATAAAGGTGTTTTTAGAATTCACTTGATCTTTGGAACAAAACTGCATTAAAATAATTTGACTTCCGACTCATCTAAGAAAGATATTAAGGGATATTCGATAAATAGAAAATATATGGAAAGCATTAAATAGTGTCTACCTTGAAATAAATGGCCATATCTTCGTCAAAAATTGCCCCATTTCAATTATAAAGGTGTTTTTTAGAATTCACTCGATCTTTGGAACAAAACTGCATTAAAATAATTTGA
The DNA here is from genome assembly GCF_018153295.1 of Drosophila grimshawi. NCBI lineage: Eukaryota > Metazoa > Arthropoda > Insecta > Diptera > Drosophilidae > Drosophila > Drosophila grimshawi. The sequence continues at coordinate 43,156 of NW_025062734.1, read as the reverse complement.
CTTCCGACTCATCTAAGAAGATATTAAGGGATATTCTTCGATAAATAGAAAATATATGGAAAGCATTAAATAGGGTCTACCTTGAAATAAATGGCCATATCTTCGTCAAAAATTGCCCCACTTCAATTATAAAGGTGTTTTTTAGAATTCGCTAAATCTTTGGAACAAAACTGCATTAAAATAATTTGACTTCCGACTCATCTAAAAAAGATATTAAGGGATATTCTTTGATAAATAGAAAATATATGGAAAGCATTAAATAGGGTCTACCTTGAAATAAATGGCCATATCTTCGTCAAAAATTGCCCCATTTCAATTATAAAGGTGTTTTTAGAATTCACTCGATCTTTGGAACAAAACTGCATTAAAATAATTTGACTTCCGACTCATCTAAGAAAGATATTAAGGGATATTCGATAAATAGAAAATATATGGAAAGCATTAAATAGGGTCAACCTTGAAATAAATGGCCATATCTTCGTCAAAAATTGCCCCATTTCAATTATAAAGGTGTTTTTAGAATTCACTTGATCTTTGGAACAAAACTGCTTTAAAATAATTTGACTTCCGACTCATCTAAGAAAGATATTAAGGGATATTCTTCGATAAATAGAAAATATATGGAAAGCATTAAATAGGGTCTACCTTGAAATAAATGGCCATATCTTCGTCAAAAATTGCCCCATTTCAATTATAAAGGTGTTTTTAGAATGCACTTGATCTTTGGAACAAAACTGCATTAAAATAATTTGACTTCCGACTCATCTAAGAAAGATATTAAGGGATATTCTTCGATAAATAAAAAATATATGGAAAGCATTAAATGGGGTCAACCTTGAAATAAATGGCCATATCTTCATCTAAAATTGCCCAATTTAGGGATATTCAAAGGGATATTCTTCGATAAATAAAAAATATATGGAAAGCATTAAATAGTGTCTACCTTGAAATAATTGGCCATATCTTCGTCAAAAATTGCCCCACTTCAATTATAAAGGTGTTTTTAGAATTCACTCAATCTTTGGAACAAAACTGCATTAAAATAATTAGACTTCCGACTCATCTAAAAAAAGATATTAAGGGATATTCTTCGATAAATAGAAAATATATGGAAAGCATTAAATAGGGTCTACCTTGAAATAAATGGCCATATCTTCGTCAAAAATTGCCCCACTTCAATTATAAAGGTGTTTTTAGAATTCGCTTGATCTTTGGAACAAAACTGCATTAAAATAATTTGACTTCCGACTCATCTAAGAAAGATATTAAGGGATATTCTTCGATAAATAGAAAATATATGGAAAGCATTAAATAGTGTCTACGTTGAAATAAATGGCCATATCTTCGTCAAAAATTGCCCCATTTCAATTATAAAGGTGTTTTTAGAATTCACTTGATCTTTTGAACAAAACTGCATTAAAATAATTTGACTTCCGACTCATCTAAGAAAGATATTAAGGGATATTCTTCGATAAATAGAAAATATATGGAAAGCATTAAATAGGGTCTACCTTGAAATAAATGGCCATATCTTCGTCAAAAATTGCCCCATTTCAATTATAAAGGTGTTTTTAGAATGCACTTGATCTTTGAAACAAAACTGCATTAAAATAATTTGACGTCCGACTCATCTAAGAAAGATATTAAGGGATATTCTTCGATAAATAAAAAATATATGGAAAGCATTAAATAGTGTCTACGTTGAAATAAATGGCCATATCTTCATCTAAAATTGCCCCATTTCAAATATAAAGGTGTTTTTAGAATTCGCTCAATCTTTGGAACAAAACTGCATTAAAATAATTTGACTTCCGACTCATCTAAGAAAGATATTAAGGGATATTCTTCGATAAATAGAAAATATATGGAAAGCATTAAATAGTGTCTACCTTGAAATAAATGGCCATATCTTCGTCAAAAAATTGCCCCATTTCAATTATAAAGGTGTTTTTAGAATTCACTTGATCTTTGGAACAAAACTGCATTAAAATAATTTGACTTCCGACTCATCTAAGAAAGATATTAAGGGATATTCTTCGATAAATAGAAAATATATGGAAAGCATTAAATAGGGTCTACCTTGAAATAAATGGCCATATCTTCATCTAAAATTGCCCAATTTTATTTATAAAGATGTTATTAGAATTCGCTTGATCTTTGGAACAAAACTGCATTAAAATAATTTGACTTCCGACTCATCTAAGAAGATATTAAGGGATATTCTTCGATAAATAGAAAATATATGGAAAGCATTAAATAGGGTCTACCTTGAAATAAATGGCCATATCTTCGTCAAAAATTGCCCCATTTCAATTATAAAGGTGTTTTTAGAATTCACTTGATCTTTGGAACAAAACTGCATTAAAATAATTTGACTTCCGACTCATCTAAGAAAGATTTTAAGAGATATTCTTCGACAAATAAAAAATATATGGAAAGCATTAAATAGGGTCTACCTTGAAATAAATGGCCATATCTTCGTCAAAAATTGCCCCATTTCAATTATAAAGGTGTTTTTAAAATTCACTCGATCTTTGGAACAAAACTGCATTAAAATAATTTGACTTCCGACTCATCTAAAAAAGATACTAAGGGATATTCTTTGATAAATAGAAAATATATGGAAAGCATTAAATAGGGTCTACCTTGAAATAAATGGCCATATCTTCGTCAAAAATTGCCCCATTTCAATTATAAAGGTGTTTTTAGAATTCACTCGATCTTTGGAACAAAACTGCATTAAATTAATTTGACTTCCGACTCATCTAAGAAAGATATTAAGGGTAATTCTTCGATAAATAGAAAATATATGGAAAGCATTAAATGGGGTCTACCTTGAAATAAATGGCCATATCTTCGTCAAACATTGCCCCATTTCAATTATAAAGGTGTTTTTAGAATTCACTTGATCTTTGAAACAAATCTGCATGAAAATAATTTGACTTCCGACTCATCTAAGAAAGATATTAAGGGATATTCTTCGATAAATAGAAAATATATGGAAAGCATTAAATGGGGTCTACCTTGAAATAAATGGCCATATCTTCGTCAAACATTGCCCCATTTCAATTATAAAGGTGTTTTTAGAATTCGCTTGATCTTTGGAACAAAACTGCATTAAAATAATTTGACTTCCGACTCATCTAAGAAAGATATTAAGGGATATTCTTCGATAAATAGAAAATATATGGAAAGCATTAAATAGGGTCTACCTTGAAATAAATGGCCATATCTTCGTCAAAAATTGCCCCATTTCAATTATAAAGGTGTTTTTAGAATTCACTTGATCTTTGGAACAAAACTGCATTAAAATAATTTGACTTCCGACTCATCTAAGAAAGATATTAAGGGATATTCTTCGATAAATAGAAAATATATGGAAAGCATTAAATAGGGTCTACCTTGAAATAAATGGCCATATCTTCGTCAAAAATTGCCCCATTTCAATTATAAAGGTGTTTTTAGAATTCACTTGATCTTTGGAACAAAACTGCATTAAAATAATTTGACTTCCGACTCATCTAAGAAAGATATTAAGGGATATTCGATAAATAGAAAATATATTGAAAGCATTAAATAGGGTCTACCTTGAAATAAATGGCCATATCTTCGTCAAAAATTGCCCCACTTCAATTATAAAGGTGTTTTTAGAATTCGCTTGATCTTTGAAACAAAACTGCATTAAAATAATTTGACTTCCGACTCATCTAAAAAAGATATTAAGGGATATTCTTCGATAAATAGAAAATATATGGAAAGCATTAAATAGGGTCTACCTTGAAATAAATAGCCATATCTTCGTCAAAAATTGCCCCATTTCAATTATAAAGGTGTTTTTAGAATTCGCTTGATCTTTGAAACAAAACTGCATTAAAATAATTTGACTTCCGACTCATCTAAGAAAGATATTAAGGGATATTCTTCGATAAATAAAAAATATATGGAAAGCATTAAATGGGGTCAACCTTGAAATAAATGGCCATATCTTCGTCAAAAATTGCCCCATTTCAATTATAAAGGAGTTTTTAGAATGCACTTGATCTTTGAAACAAAACTGCATTAAAATAATTTGACTTCCGACTCATCTAAGAAAGATATTAAGGGATATTCTTCGATAAATAGAAAATATATGGAAAGCATTAAATAGGGTCTACCTTGAAAAAAATGGCCATATCTTCGTCAAAAATTTGCCCCATTTCAATTATAAAGGTGTTTTTAGAATTCACTTGATCTTTGGAACAAAACTGCATTAAAATAATTTGACTTCCGACTCATCTAAGAAAGAAATTAAGGGATATTCTTCGATAAATAGAAAATATATGGAAAGCATTAAATAGGGTCTACCTTGAAATAAATGGCCATATCTTCGTCAAAAATTGCCCCATTTCAATTATAAAGGTGTTTTTAGAATTCACTCGATCTTTGCAACAAAACTGCATTAAAATAATTTGACTTCCGCCTCATCTAAGAAAGATATTAAGGGATATTCTTTAATAAATAGAAAATATATGGAAAGCATTAAATAGGGTCTACCTTCAAATAAATGGCCATATCTTCGTCAAAAATTGCCCCATTTATATAATAAAGGAGTTTTTAGAATTCACTTGATCTTTGGAACAAAACTGCATTAAAATAATTTGACTTCCGACTCATCTAAGAAAGATATTGAGGGATATTCTTCGATAAATAAAAAATATATGGAAAGCATTAAATAGGGTCTACCTTGAAATAAATGGCCATATCTTCGTCAAAAATTGCCCCATTTCAATTATAAAGGTGTTTTTAGAATTCACTTGATCTTTGGAACAAAACTGCATTAAAATAATTTGACTTCCGACTCATCTAAAAATGAAATTAAGGGATATTCTTTGATAAATAGAAAATATATGGAAATCATTAAATAGGGTCTACCTTGAAATAAATGGCCATATCTTCGTCAAAAATTGCCCCATTTCAATTATAAAGGTGTTTTTAGAATTCACTCGATCTTTGGAACAAAACTGCATTAAAATAATTTGACTTCCGACTCATCTAAGAAAGATATTAAGGGATATTCTTCGATAAATAGAAAATATATGGAAAGCATTAAATAGGGTCTACCTTGAAATAAATGGCCATATCTTCGTCAAAAATTGCCCCATTTCAATTATAAAGGTGTTTTTAGAATTCACTTGATCTTTGGAACAAAACTGCATTAAAATAATTTGACTTCCGACTGATCTAAGAAAGATATTAAGGGATATTCGATAAATAGAAAATATATTGAAAGCATTAAATAGGGTCTACCTTGAAATAAATGGCCATATCTTCGTCAAAAATTGCCCCACTTCAATTATAAAGGTGTTTTTAGAATTCGCTTGATCTTTGAAACAAAACTGCATTAAAATAATTTGACTTCCGACTCATCTAAAAAAGATATTAAGGGATATTCTTCGATAAATAGAAAATATATGGTAAGCATTAAATAGGGTCTACCTTGAAATAAATAGCCATATCTTCGTCAAAAATTGCCCCACTTCAATTATAAAGGTGTTTTTAGAATTCGCTTGATCTTTGGAACAAAACTGCATTAAAATAATTTGACTTCCGACTCATCTAAGAAAGATATTAAGGGATATTCTTCGATAAATAAAAAATATATGGAAAGCATTAAATGGGGTCAACCTTGAAATAAATGGCCATATCTTCGTCAAAAATTGCCCCATTTCAATTATAAAGGTGTTTTTAGAATGCACTTGATCTTTGAAACAAAACTGCATTAAAATAATTTGACTTCCGACTCATCTAAGAAAGATATTAAGGGATATTCTTCGATAAATAGAAAATATATGGAAAGCATTAAATAGGGTCTACCTTGAAAAAAATGGCCATATCTTCGTCAAAAATTGCCCCATTTCAATTATAAAGGTGTTTTTAGAATTCACTTGATCTTTGGAACAAAACTGCATTAAAATAATTTGACTTCCGACTCATCTAAGAAAGATATTAAGGGATATTCTTCGATAAATAGAAAATATATGGAAAGCATTAAATAGGGTCTACCTTGAAATAAATGGCCATATCTTCGTCAAAAATTGCCCCATTTCAATTATAAAGGTGTTTTTAGAATTCACTCGATCTTTGCAACAAAACTGCATTAAAATAATTTGACTTCCGCCTCATCTAAGAAAGATATTAAGGGATATTCTTTAATAAATAGAAAATATATGGAAAGCATTAAATAGGGTCTACCTTCAAATAAATGGCCATATCTTCGTCAAAAATTGCCCCATTTCAATTATAAAGGAGTTTTTAGAATTCACTTGATCTTTGGAACAAAACTGCATTAAAATAATTTGACTTCCGACTCATCTAAGAAAGATATTGAGGGATATTCTTCGATAAATAAAAAATATATGGAAAGCATTAAATAGGGTCTACCTTGAAATAAATGGCCATATCTTCGTCAAAAATTGCCCCATTTCAATTATAAAGGTGTTTTTAGAATTCACTTGATCTTTGGAACAAAACTGCATTAAAATAATTTGACTTCCGACTCATCTAAAAATGAAATTAAGGGATATTCTTTGATAAATAGAAAATATATGGAAATCATTAAATAGGGTCTACCTTGAAATAAATGGCCATATCTTCGTCAAAAATTGCCCCATTTCAATTATAAAGGTGTTTTTAGAATTCACTCGATCTTTGGAACAAAACTGCATTAAAATAATTTGACTTCCGACTCATCTAAGAAAGATATTAAGGGATATTCGATAAATAGAAAATGTATGGAAAGCATTAAATAGTGTCTACCTTGAAATAAATGGCCATATCTTCGTCAAAAATTGCCCCATTTCAATTATAAAGGTGTTTTTAGAATTCACTTGATATTTGAAACAAAACTGCATTAAAATAATTTGACTTCCGACTCATCTAAGAAAGATATTAAGGGATATTCTTCGATAAATAGAAAATATATGGAAAGCATTAAATAGGGTCTACATTGAAATAAATGGCCATATCTTCGTCAAAAATTGCCCCATTTCAATTATAAAGGTGTTTTTAGAATTCGCTTGATCTTTGGAATAAAACTGCATTAAAATAATTTGACTTCCGACTCATCTAAGAAAGATATTAAGGGATATTCTTCGATAAATAGAAAATATATGGAAAGCATTAAATAGGGTCTACCTTGGAATAAATGGCCATATCTTCGTCAAAAATTGCCCCATTTCAATTATAAAGGTGTTTTTAGAATTCACTTGATCTTTGGAACAAAACTGCATTAAAATAATTTGACTTCCGACTCATCTAAGAAAGAAATTAAGGGATATTCTTCGATAAATAGAAAATATATGGAAAGCATTAAATAGGATCTACCTTGAAATAAATGGCCATATCTTCATCTAAAATTGCCCAATTTCAATTATAAAGGTGTTTTTAGAATTCGCTTGATCTTTGGAACAAAACTGCATTAAAATAATTTGACTTCCGACTCATCTAAGAAAGATATTAAGGGATATTCTTCGATAAATAAAAAATATATGGAAAGCATTAAATAGGGTCTACCTTGAAATAAATGGCCATATCTTCGTCAAAAATTGCCCCATTTCAATTATAAAGGTGTTTTTAGAATTCACTTGATCTTTGGAACAAAACTGCATTAAAATAATTTGACTTCCGACTCATCTAAAAAAGATATTAAGGGATATTCTTTGATAAATAGAAAATATATGGAAAGCATTAAATAGGGTCTACCTTGAAATAAATGACCATATCTTCGTCAAAAATTGCCCCATTTCAATTATAAAGGTGTTTTTAGAATTCACTCGATCTTTGGAACAAAACTGCATTAAAATAATTTGACTTCCGACTCATCTAAGAAAGATATTAAGGGATATTCGATAAATAGAAAATATATGGAAAGCATTAAATAGTGTCTACCTTGAAATAAATGGCCATATCTTCGTCAAAAATTGCCCCATTTCAATTATAAAGGTGTTTTTAGAATTCACTTGATCTTTGGAACAACACTGCATTAAAATAATTTGACTTCCGACTCATCTAAGAAAGATATTAAGGGATATTCTTCGATAAATAGAAAATATATGGAAAGCATTAAATAGGGTCTACCTTGAAATAAATGGCCATATCTTCGTCAAAAATTGCCCCATTTCAATTATAAAGGTGTTTTTAGAATGCACTTGATCATTGGAACAAAACTGCATTAAAATAATTTGACTTCCGACTCATCTAAGAAAGATATTAAGGGATATTCTTCGATAAATAAAAAATATATGGAAAGCATTAAATGGGGTCAACCTTGAAATAAATGGCCATATCTTCATCTAAAATTGCCCAATTTCAATTATAAAGGTGTTTTTAGAATTCGCTTGATCTTTGGAACAAAAACTGCATTAAAATAATTTGACTTCCGACTCATCTAAGAAAGATATTAAGGGATATTCTTCGATAAATAAAAAATATATGGAAAGCATTAAATAGTGTCTACCTTGAAATAATTGGCCATATCTTCGTCAAAAATTGCCCCACTTCAATTATAAAGGTGTTTTTAGAATTCACTCGATCTTTGGAACAAAACTGCATTAAAATAATTAGACTTCCGACTCATCTAAAAAGATATTAAGGGATATTCTTCGATAAATAGAAAATATATGGAAAGCATTAAATAGGGTCTACCTTGAAATAAATGGCCATATCTTCGTCAAAAATTGCCCCACTTCAATTATAAAGGTGTTTTTAGAATTCGCTTAATCTTTGAAACAAAAATGCATTAAAATAATTTGACTTCCGACTCATCTAAGAAAGATATTAAGGGATATTCTTCGATAAATAGAAAATATATGGAAAGCATTAAATAGTGTCTACCTTGAAATAAATGGCCATATCTTCGTCAAAAATTGCCCCATTTCAATTATAAAGGTGTTTTTAGAATTCACTTGATCTTTGGAACAAAACTGCATTAAAATAATTTGACTTCCGACTCATCTAAGAAAGATATTAAGGGATATTCTTCGATAAATAGAAAATATATGGAAAGCATTAAATAGGGTCTACCTTGAAATAAATGGCCATATCTTCGTCAAAAATTGCCCCATTTCAATTATAAAGGTGTTTTTAGAATGCACTTGATCATTGGAACAAAACTGCATTAAAATAATTTGACTTCCGACTCATCTAAGAAAGATATTAAGGGATATTCTTCGATAAATAAAAAATATATGGAAAGCATTAAATGGGGTCAACCTTGAAATAAATGGCCATATCTTCATCTAAAATTGCCCAATTTCAATTATAAAGGTGTTTTTAGAATTCGCTTAATCTTTGGAACAAAACTGCATTAAAATAATTTGACTTCCGACTCATCTAAGAAAGATATTAAGGGATATTCTTCGATAAATAGAAAATATATGGAAAGCATTAAATAGTGTCTACCTTGAAATAAATGGCCATATCTTCGTCAAAAATTGCCCCATTTCAATTATAAAGGTGTTTTTAGAATTCACTTGATCTTTGGAACAAAACTGCATTAAAATAATTTGACTTCCGACTCATCTAAGAAAGATATTAAGGGATATTCTTCGATAAATAGAAAATATATGGAAAGCATTAAATAGGGTCTACCTTGAAATAAATGGCCATATCTTCATCTAAAATTGCCCAATTTTATTTATAAAGATGTTTTTAGAATTCGCTTGATCTTTGGAACAAAACTGCATTAAAATAATTTGACTTCCGACTCATCTAAGAAGATATTAAGGGATATTCTTCGATAAATAGAAAATATATGGAAAGCATTAAATAGGGTCTACCTTGAAATAAATGGCCATATCTTCGTCAAAAATTGCCCCATTTCAATTATAAAGGTGTTTTTAGAATTCACTTGATCTTTGGAACAAAACTGCATTAAAATAATTTGACTTCCGACTCATCTAAGAAAGATTTTAAGAGATATTCTTCGACAAATAAAAAATATATGGAAAGCATTAAATAGGGTCTACCTTGAAATAAATGGCCATATCTTCGTCAAAAATTGCCCCATTTCAATTATAAAGGTGTTTTTAAAATTCACTCGATCTTTGGAACAAAACTGCATTAAAATAATTTGACTTCCGACTCATCTAAAAAAGATACTAAGGGATATTCTTTGATAAATAGAAAATATATGGAAAGCATTAAATAGGGTCTACCTTGAAATAAATGGCCATATCTTCGTCAAAAATTGCCCCATTTCAATTATAAAGGTGTTTTTAGAATTCACTCGATCTTTGGAACAAAACTGCATTAAATTAATTTGACTTCCGACTCATCTAAGAAAGATATTAAGGGATATTCGATAAAAAAATAATTTGACTTCCGACTCATCTAAGAAAGATATTAAGGGATATTCTTCGATAAATAGAAAATATATGGAAAGCATTAAATAGGGTCTACCTTGAAATAAATGGCCATATCTTCGTCAAAAATTGCCCCATTTCAATTATAAAAGGTGTTTTTAGAATTCACTTGATCTTTGGAACAAAACTGCATTAAAATAATTTGACTTCCGACTCATCTAAGAAAGATATTAAGGGATATTCTTCGATAAATAGAAAATATATGGAAAGCATTAAATAGGGTCTACCTTGAAATAAATGGCCATATCTTCGTCAAAAATTGCCCCATTTCAATTATAAAGGTGTTTTTAGAATTCACTCGATCTTTGGAACAAAACTGCATTAAAATAATTTGACTTCCGACTCATCTAAGAAAGATATTAAGGGATATTCGATAAATAGAAAATATATTGAAAGCATTAAATAGGGTCTACCTTGAAATAAATGGCCATATCTTCGTCAAAAATTGCCCCATTTCAATTATAAAGGTGTTTTTAGAATTCACTCGATCTTTGGAACAAAACTGCATTAAAATAATTTGACTTCCGACTCATCTAAAAATGAAATTAAGGGATATTCTTTGATAAATAGAAAATATATGGAAATCATTAAATAGGGTCTACCTTGAAATAAATGGCCATATCTTCGTCAAAAATTGCCCCATTTCAATTATAAAGGTGTTTTTAGAATTCACTCGATCTTTGGAACAAAACTGCATTAAAATAATTTGACTTCCGACTCATCTAAGAAAGATATTAAGGGATATTCGATAAATAGGAAAATATATGGAAAGCATTAAATAGTGTCTACCTTGAAATAAATGGCCATATCTTCGTCAAAAATTGCCCCATTTCAATTATAACGGTGTTTTTAGAATTCACTTGATATTTGGAACAAAACTGCATTAAAATAATTTGACTTCCGACTCATCTAAGAAAGATATTAAGGGATATTCTTCGATAAATAGAAAATATATGGAAAGCATTAAATAGGGTCTACCTTGAAATAAATGGCCATATCTTCGTCAAAAATTGCCCCATTTCAATTATAAAGGTGTTTTTAGAATTCGCTTGATCTTTGGAATAAAACTGCATTAAAATAATTTGACTTCCGACTCATCTAAGAAAGATATTAAGGGATATTCTTTGATTAACAGAAAATATATGGAAAGCATTAAATAGGGTCTACCTTGGAATAAATGGCCATATCTTCGTCAAAAATTGCCCCATTTCAATTATAAAGGTGTTTTTAGAATTCACTTGATCTTTGAAACAAAACTGCATTAAAATAGTTTGACTTCCGACTCATCTAAGAAAGAAATTAAGGGATATTCTTCGATAATTAGAAAATATATGGAAAGCATTAAATAGGATCTACCTTGAAATAAATGGCCATATCTTCATCTAAAATTGCCCAATTTCAATTATAAAGGTGTTTTTAGAATTCGCTTGATCTTTGGAACAAAACTGCATTAAAATAATTTGACTTCCGACTCATCTAAGAAAGATATTAAGGGATATTCTTCGATAAATAAAAAATATATGGAAAGCATTAAATAGGGTCTACCTTGAAATAAATGGCCATATCTTCGTCAAAAATTGCCCCATTTCAATTATAAAGGTGTTTTTAGAATTCACTTGATCTTTGGAACAAAACTGCATTAAAATAATTTGACTTCCGACTCATCTAAAAAAGATATTAAGGGATATTCTTTGATAAATAGAAAATATATGGAAAGCATTAAATAGGGTCTACCTTGAAATAAATGACCATATCTTCGTCAAAAATTGCCCCATTTCAATTATAAAGGTGTTTTTAGAATTCACTCGATCTTTGGAACAAAACTGCATTAAAATAATTTGACTTCCGACTCATCTAAGAAAGATATTAAGGGATATTCGATAAATAGAAAATATATGGAAAGCATTAAATAGTGTCTACCTTGAAATAAATGGCCATATCTTCGTCAAAAATTGCCCCATTTCAATTATAAAGGTGTTTTTAGAATTCACTTGATCTTTGGAACAACACTGCATTAAAATAATTTGACTTCCGACTCATCTAAGAAAGATATTAAGGGATATTCTTCGATAAATAGAAAATATATGGAAAGCATTAAATAGGGTCTACCTTGAAATAAATGGCCATATCTTCGTCAAAAATTGCCCCATTTCAATTATAAAGGTGTTTTTAGAATGCACTTGATCATTGGAACAAAACTGCATTAAAATAATTTGACTTCCGACTCATCTAAGAAAGATATTAAGGGATATTCTTCGACAAATAGAAAATATATGGAAAGCATTAAATAGGGTCTACCTTGAAATAAATGGCCATATCTTCATCTAAAATTGCCCAATTTCAATTATAAAGGTGTTTTTAGAATTCGCTTGATTTTTGGAACAAAACTGCATTAAAATAATTTGACTTCCGACTCATCTAAGAAAGATATTAAGGGATATTCTTCGATAAATAGAAAATATATGGAAAGCATTAAATAGTGTCTACCTTGAAATAAATGGCCATATCTTCGTCAAAAATTGTCCCATTTCAATTATAAAGGTGTTTTTAGAATTCACTTGATCTTCGGAACAAAACTGCATTAAAATAATTTGACTTCCGACTCATCTAAGCAAGATATTAAGGGATATTCGATAAATAGAAAATATATGGAAAGCATTAAATAGGGTCTACCTTGAAATAAATGGCCATATCTTCGTCAAAAATTGCCTCACTTCAATTATAAAGGTGTTATTAGAATTCGCTTAATCTTTGAAACAAAACTGCATTAACATAATTTGACTTCCGACTCATCTAAGAAAGATATTAAACGGGATATTCTTCGATGAATAGAAAATATACGGAAAGCATTAAATAGGGTCTACCTTGAAATAAATAGCCATATCTTCGTCAAAAATTGCCCCATTTCAATTATAAAGGTGTTTTTAGAATTCACTTGATCTTTGGAACAAAACTGCATTAAAATAATTTGACTTCCGACTCATCTAAGAAAGATATTAAGGGATATTCTTCGATAAATAGAAAATATATGGAAAGCATTAAATAGGGTCTACCTTGAAATAAATGGCCATATCTTCATCTAAAATTGCCCAATTTTATTTATAAAGATGTTTTTAGAATTCGCTTGATCTTTGGAACAAAACTGCATTAAAATAATTTGACTTCCGACTCATCTAAGAAGATATTAAGGGATATTCTTCGATAAATAGAAAATATATGGAAAGCATTAAATAGGGTCTACCTTGAAATAAATGGCCATATCTTCGTCAAAAATTGCCCCATTTCAATTATAAAGGTGTTTTTAGAATTCACTTGATCTTTGGAACAAAACTGCATTAAAATAATTTGACTTCCGACTCATCTAAGAAAGATTTTAAGAGATATTCTTCGACAAATAAAAAATATATGGAAAGCATTAAATAGGGTCTACCTTGAAATAAATGGCCATATCTTCGTCAAAAATTGCCCCATTTCAATTATAAAGGTGTTTTTAAAATTCACTCGATCTTTGGAACAAAACTGCATTAAAATAATTTGACTTCCGACTCATCTAAAAAAGATACTAAGGGATATTCTTTGATAAATAGAAAATATATGGAAAGCATTAAATAGGGTCTACCTTGAAATAAATGGCCATATCTTCGTCAAAAATTGCCCCATTTCAATTATAAAGGTGTTTTTAGAATTCACTCGATCTTTGGAACAAAACTGCATTAAATTAATTTGACTTCCGACTCATCTAAGAAAGATATTAAGGGATATTCGATAAAAAAATAATTTGACTTCCGACTCATCTAAGAAAGATATTAAGGGATATTCTTCGATAAATAGAAAATATATGGAAAGCATTAAATAGGGTCTACCTTGAAATAAATGGCCATATCTTCGTCAAAAATTGCCCCATTTCAATTATAAAGGAGTTTTTAGAATTCACTTGATCTTTGGAACAAAACTGCATTAAAATAATTTGACTTCCGACTCATCTAAGAAAGATATTAAGGGATATTCTTCGATAAATAGAAAATATATGGAAAGCATTAAATAGGGTCTACCTTGAAATAAATGGCCATATCTTCGTCAAAAATTGCCCCATTTCAATTATAAAGGTGTTTTTAGAATTCACTCGATCTTTGGAACAAAACTGCATTAAAATAATTTGACTTCCGACTCATCTAAGAAAGATATTAAGGGATATTCGATAAATAGAAAATATATTGAAAGCATTAAATAGGGTCTACCTTGAAATAAATGGCCATATCTTCGTCAAAAATTGCCCCACTTCAATTATAAAGGTGTTTTTAGAATTCGCTTGATCTTTGAAACAAAACTGCATTAAAATAATTTGACTTCCGACTCATCTAAAAAGATATTAAGGGATATTCTTCGATAAATAGAAAATATATGGTAAGCATTAAATAGGGTCTACCTTGAAATAAATAGCCATATCTTCGTCAAAAATTGCCCCACTTCAATTATAAAGGTGTTTTTAGAATTCGCTTGATCTTTGGAACAAAACTGCATTAAAATAATTTGACTTCCGACTCATCTAAGAAAGATATTAAGGGATATTCTTCGATAAATAAAAAATATATGGAAAGCATTAAATGGGGTCAACCTTGAAATAAATGGCCATATCTTCGTCAAAAATTGCCCCATTTCAATTATAAAGGTGTTTTTAGAATGCACTTGATCTTTGAAACAAAACTGCATTAAAATAATTTGACTTCCGACTCATCTAAGAAAGATATTAAGGGATATTCTTCGATAAATAGAAAATATATGGAAAGCATTAAATAGGGTCTACCTTGAAATAAATGGCCATATCTTCGTCAAAAATTGCCCCATTTCAATTATAAAGGTGTTTTTAGAATTCACTCGATCTTTGCAACAAAACTGCATTAAAATAATTTGACTTCCGCCTCATCTAAGAAAGATATTAAGGGATATTCTTTAATAAATAGAAAATATATGGAAAGCATTAAATAGGGTCTACCTTCAAATAAATGGCCATATCTTCGTCAAAAATTGCCCCATTTCAATTATAAAGGAGTTTTTAGAATTCACTTGATCTTTGGAACAAAACTGCATTAAAATAATTTGACTTCCGACTCATCTAAGAAAGATATTGAGGGATATTCTTCGATAAATAAAAAATATATGGAAAGCATTAAATAGGGTCTACCTTGAAATAAATGGCCATATCTTCGTCAAAAATTGCCCCATTTCAATTATAAAGGTGTTTTTAGAATTCACTTGATCTTTGGAACAAAACTGCATTAAAATAATTTGACTTCCGACTCATCTAAAAATGAAATTAAGGGATATTCTTTGATAAATAGAAAATATATGGAAATCATTAAATAGGGTCTACCTTGAAATAAATAGCCATATCTTCGTCAAAAATTGCCCCACTTCAATTATAAAGGTGTTTTTAGAATTCGCTTGATCTTTGGAACAAAACTGCATTAAAATAATTTGACTTCCGACTCATCTAAGAAAGATATTAAGGGATATTCGATAAATAGAAAATATATGGAAAGCATTAAATAGTGTCTACCTTGAAATAAATGGCCATATCTTCGTCAAAAATTGCCCCATTTCAATTATAAAGGTGTTTTTAGAATTCACTTGATATTTGGAACAAAACTGCATTAAAATAATTTGACTTCCGACTCATCTAAGAAAGATATTAAGGGATATTCTTCGATAAATAGAAAATATATGGAAAGCATTAAATAGGGTCTACATTGAAATAAATAGCCATATCTTCGTCAAAAATTGCCCCATTTCAATTATAAAGGTGTTTTTAGAATTCGCTTGATCTTTGGAACAAAACTGCATTAAAATAATTTGACTTCCGACTCATCTAAGAAAGATATTAAGGGATATTCTTCGATAAATAGAAAATATATGGAAAGCATTAAATAGGGTCTACCTTGAAATAAATGGCCATATCTTCGTCAAAAATTGCCCCATTTCAATTATAAAGGTGTTTTTAGAATTCACTTGATCTTTGAAACAAAACTGCATTAAAATAATTTGACTTCCGACTCATCTAGAAAGATATTAAGGGATATTCCTCCGATAATAGAAAATATATGGAAAGCATTAAATAGGATCTAGATATTGAGGGATATTCTTCGATAAATAAAAAATATATGGAAAGCATTAAATAGGGTCTACCTTGAAATAAATGGCCATATCTTCGTCAAAAATTGCCCCATTTCAATTATAAAGGTGTTTTTAGAATTCACTTGATCTTTGGAACAAAACTGCATTAAAATAATTTGACTTCCGACTCATCTAAAAATGAAATTAAGGGATATTCTTTGATAAATAGAAAATATATGGAAATCATTAAATAGGGTCTACCTTGAAATAAATGGCCATATCTTCGTCAAAAATTGCCCCATTTCAATTATAAAGGTGTTTTTAGAATTCACTCGATCTTTGGAACAAAACTGCATTAAAATAAATTGACTTCCGACTCATCTAAGAAAGATATTAAGGGATATTCGATAAATAGAAAATATATGGAAAGCATTAAATAATGTCTACCTTGAAATAAATGGCCATATCTTCGTCAAAAATTGACCCCATTTCAATTATAAAGGTGTTTTTAGAATTCACTTGATCTTTGGAACAAAACTGCATTAAAATAATTTGACTTCCGACTCATCTAAGAAAGATATTAAGGGATATTCTTCGATAAATAGAAAATATATGGAAAGCATTAAATAGGGTCTACATTGAAATAAATAGCCATATCTTCGTCAAAAATTGCCCCATTTCAATTATAAAGGTGTTTTTAGAATTCGCTTGATCTTTGGAACAAAACTGCATTAAAATAATTTGACTTCCGACTCATCTAAGAAAGATATTAAGGGATATTCTTCGATAAATAGAAAATATATGGAAAGCATTAAATAGGGTCTACCTTGAAATAAATGGCCATATCTTCGTCAAAAATTGCCCCATTTCAATTATAAAGGTGTTTTTAGAATTCACTTGATCTTTGAAACAAAACTGCATTAAAATAATTTGACTTCCGACTCATCTAAGAAAGAAATTAAGGGATATTCTTCGATAATTAGAAAATATATGGAAAGCATTAAATAGGATCTACCTTGAAATAAATGGCCATATCTTCATCTAAAATTGCCCAATTTCAATTATAAAGGTGTTTTTAGAATTCGCTTGATCTTTGAAACAAAACTGCATTAAAATAATTTGACTTCCGACTCATCTAAGAAAGATATTAAGGGATATTCTTCGATAAATAAAAAATATATGGAAAGCATTAAATAGGGTCTACCTTGAAATAAATGGCCATATCTTCGTCAAAAATTGCCCCATTTCAATTATAAAGGTGTTTTTAGAATTCACTTGATCTTTGGAACAAAACTGCATTAAAATAATTTGACTTCCGACTCATCTAAAAAAGATATTAAGGGATATTCTTTGATAAATAGAAAATATATGGAAAGCATTAAATAGGGTCTACCTTGAAATAAATGACCATATCTTCGTCAAAAATTGCCCCATTTCAATTATAAAGGTGTTTTTAGAATTCACTCGATCTTTGGAACAAAACTGCATTAAAATAATTTGACTTCCGACTCATCTAAGAAAGATATTAAGGGATATTCGATAAATAGAAAATATATGGAAAGCATTAAATAGTGTCTACCTCGAAATAAATGGCCATATCTTCGTCAAAAATTGCCCCATTTCAATTATAAAGGTGTTTTTAGAATTCGCTTAATCTTTGAAACAAAACTGCATTAAAATAATTTGACTTCCGACTCATCTAAGAAAGATATTAAGGGATATTCTTCGATAAATAGAAAATATATGGAAAGCATTAAATAGGGTCTACCTTGAAATAAATGGCCATATCTTCGTCAAAAATTGCCCCATTTCAATTATAAAGGTGTTTTTAGAATGCACTTGATCATTGGAACAAAACTGCATTAAAATAATTTGACTTCCGACTCATCTAAGAAAGATATTAAGGGATATTCTTCGATAAATAAAAAATATATGGAAAGCATTAAATGGGGTCAACCTTGAAATAAATGGCCATATCTTCATCTAAAATTGCCCAATTTCAATTATAAAGGTGTTTTTAGAATTCGCTTGATCTTTGGAACAAAACTGCATTAAAATAATTTGACTTCCGACTCATCTAAGAAAGATATTAAGGGATATTCTTCGATAAATAAAAAATATATGGAAAGCATTAAATGGGGTCAACCTTGAAATAAATGGCCATATCTTCGTCAAAAATTGCCCCATTTCAATTATAAAGGTGTTTTTGGAATGCACTCGATCTTTGGAACAAAACTGCATTAAAATAATTTGACTTCCGACTCATCTAAGAAAGATATTAAGGGATATTCTTCGATAAATAGAAAATATATGGAAAGCATTAAATAGGGTCTACCTTGAAATAAATGGCCATATCTTCGTCAAAAATTGCCCCATTTCAATTATAAAGGTGTTTTTAGAATTCACTTGATCTTTGAAACAAAACTGCATTAAAATAATTTGACTTCCGACTCATCTAAGAAAGAAATTAAGGGATATTCTTCGATAATTAGAAAATATATGGAAAGCATTAAATAGGATCTACCTTGAAATAAATGGCCATATCTTCATCTAAAATTGCCCAATTTCAATTATAAAGGTGTTTTTAGAATTCGCTTGATCTTTGAAACAAAACTGCATTAAAATAATTTGACTTCCGACTCATCTAAGAAAGATATTAAGGGATATTCTTCGATAAATAAAAAATATATGGAAAGCATTAAATAGGGTCTACCTTGAAATAAATGGCCATATCTTCGTCAAAAATTGCCCCATTTCAATTATAAAGGTGTTTTTAGAATTCACTTGATCTTTGGAACAAAACTGCATTAAAATAATTTGACTTCCGACTCATCTAAAAAAGATATTAAGGGATATTCTTTGATAAATAGAAAATATATGGAAAGCATTAAATAGGGTCTACCTTGAAATAAATGACCATATCTTCGTCAAAAATTGCCCCATTTCAATTATAAAGGTGTTTTTAGAATTCACTCGATCTTTGGAACAAAACTGCATTAAAATAATTTGACTTCCGACTCATCTAAGAAAGATATTAAGGGATATTCGATAAATAGAAAATATATGGAAAGCATTAAATAGTGTCTACCTCGAAATAAATGGCCATATCTTCGTCAAAAATTGCCCCATTTCAATTATAAAGGTGTTTTTAGAATTCGCTTAATCTTTGAAACAAAACTGCATTAAAATAATTTGACTTCCGACTCATCTAAGAAAGATATTAAGGGATATTCTTCGATAAATAGAAAATATATGGAAAGCATTAAATAGGGTCTACCTTGAAATAAATGGCCATATCTTCGTCAAAAATTGCCCCATTTCAATTATAAAGGTGTTTTTAGAATGCACTTGATCATTGGAACAAAACTGCATTAAAATAATTTGACTTCCGACTCATCTAAGAAAGATATTAAGGGATATTCTTCGATAAATAAAAAATATATGGAAAGCATTAAATGGGGTCAACCTTGAAATAAATGGCCATATCTTCATCTAAAATTGCCCAATTTCAATTATAAAGGTGTTTTTAGAATTCGCTTAATCTTTGGAACAAAACTGCATTAAAATAATTTGACTTCCGACTCATTTAAGAAAGATATTAAGGGATATTCTTCGATAAATAAAAAATATATGGAAAGCATTAAATGGGGTCAACCTTGAAATAAATGGCCATATCTTCGTCAAAAATTGCCCCATTTCAATTATAAAGGTGTTTTTGGAATGCACTCGATCTTTGGAACAAAACTGCATTAAAATAATTTGACTTCCGACTCATCTAAGAAAGATATTAAGGGATATTCTTCGATAAATAGAAAATATATGGAAAGCATTAAATAGGGTCTACCTTGAAATAAATGGCCATATCTTCGTCAAAAATTGCCCCATTTCAATTATAAAGGAGTTTTTAGAATTCACTTGATCTTTGGAACAAAACTGCATTAAAATAATTTGACTTCCGACTCATCTAAGAAAGATATTAAGGGATATTCTTCGATAAATAAAAAATATATGGAAAGCATTAAATAGGGTCTACCTTGAAATAAATGGCCATATCTTCGTCAAAAATTGCCCCATTTCAATTATAAAGGTGTTTTTAGAATTCACTTGATCTTTGGAACAAAACTGCATTAAAATAATTTGACTTCCGACTCATCTAAGAAGATATTAAGGGATATTCTTCGATAAATAGAAAATATATGGAAAGCATTAAATAGGGTCTACCTTGAAATAAATGGCCATATCTTCGTCAAAAATTGACCCATTTCAATTATAAAGTGTTTTTAGAATTCACTCGATCTTTGGAACAAAACTGCATTAAAATAATTTGACTTCCGACCCATCTAAGAAAGATATTAAGGGATATTCGATAAATAGAAAATATATGGAAAGCATTAAATAGTGTCTACCTTGAAATAAATGGCCATATCTTCGTCAAAAATTGCACCATTTCAATTATAAAGGTGTTTTTAGAATTCGCTCGATCTTTGGAACAAAACTGCATTAAAATAATTTGACTTCCGACTCATCTAAGAAAGATATTAAGGGATATTCTTCGATAAATAGAAAATATATGGAAAGCATTAAATAGGGTCTACCTTGAAATAAATGGCCATATGTTCGTCAAAAATTGCCCCACTTCAATTATAAAGGTGTTTTTAGAATTCGCTTAATCTTTGAAACAAAACTCCGTTAAAATAATTTGACTTCCGACTCATCTAAGAAAGATATTAAGGGATATTCTTCGATAAATAGAAAATATATGGAAAGCATTAAATAGGGTCTACCTTGAAATAAATGGCCATATCTTCGTCAAAAATTGCCCCATTTCAATTATAAAGGTGTTTTTAGAATTCACTTGATCTTTGGAAACAAACTGCATTAAAATAATTTGACTTCCGACTCATCTAAGAAAGATATTAAGGGATATTCTTCGATAAATAGAAAATATATGGAAAGCATTAAATAGGGTCTACCTTGAAATAAATGGCCATATCTTCGTCAAAAATTGCCCCATTTCAATTATAAAGGTGTTTTTAGAATTCACTCGATCTTTGGAACAAAACTGCATTAAAATAATTTGACTTCCGACTCATCTAAGAAAGATATTAAGGGATATTCGATAAATAGAAAATATATGGAAAGCATTAAATAGGGTCTACCTTGAAATAAATGGCCATATCTTCGTCAAAAATTGCCCCACTTCAATTATAAAGGTGTTTTTAGAATTCACTTGATCTTTGGAACAAAACTGCATTAAAATAATTTGACTTCCGACTCATCTAAGAAAGATATTAAGGGATATTCTTCGATAAATAGAAAATATATGGAAAGCATTAAATAGGGTCTACCTTGAAATAAATGGCCATATCTTCGTCAAAAATTGCCCAATTTCAATTATAAAGGTGTTTTTAGAATTCACTTGGTCTTTGGAACAAAACTGCATTAAAATAATTTGACTTCCGACTCATCTAAAAAAGATATTAAGGGATATTCTTTGATAAATAAAAAATATATGGAAAGCATTAAATAGGGTCTACCTTGAAATAAATGGCCATATCTTCGTCAAAAATTGCCCCACTTCAATTATAAAGGTGTTTTTAGAATTCAGTCAATCTTTGGAACAAAACTGCATTAAAATAATTAGACTTCCGACTCATCTAAAAAAGATATTAAGGGATATTCTTCGATAAATAGAAAATATATGGAAAGCATTAAATAGGGTCTACCTTGAAATAAATGGCCATATCTTCGTCAAAAATTGCCCCACTTCAATTATAAAGGTGTTTTTAGAATTCGCTTAATCTTTGAAACAAAACTTCATTAAAATAATTTGACTTCCGACTCATCTAAGAAAGATATTAAGGGATATTCTTCGATAAATAGAAAATATATGGAAAGCATTAAATAGTGTCTACCTTGAAATAAATGGCCATATCTTCGTCAAAAATTGCCCCATTTCAATTATAAAGGTGTTTTTAGAATTCACTTGATCTTTGGAACAAAACTGCATTAAAATAATTTGACTTCCGACTCATCTAAGAAAGATATTAAGGGATATTCTTCGATAAATAGAAAATATATGGAAAGCATTAAATAGGGTCTACCTTGAAATAAATGGCCATATCTTCGTCAAAAATTGCCCCATTTCAATTATAAAGGTGTTTTTAGAATGCACTTGATCTTTGGAACAAAACTGCATTAAAATAATTTGACTTCCGACTCATCTAAGAAAGATATTAAGGGATATTCTTCGATAAATAAAAAATATATGGAAAGCATTAAATGGGGTCAACCTTGAAATAAATGGCCATATCTTCATCTAAAATTGCCCAATTTCAATTATAAAGGTGTTATTAGAATTCACTTGATCTTTGGAACAAAACTGCATTAAAATAATTTGACTTCCGACTCATCTAAGAAAGATATTAAGGGATATTCTTCGATAAATAGAAAATATATGGAAAGCATTAAATAGTGTCTACCTTGAAATAAATGGCCATATCTTCGTCAAAAATTGCCCCATTTCAATTATAAAGGTGTTTTTAGAATTCACTTGATCTTTGGAACAAAACTGCATTAAAATAATTTGACTTCCGACTCATCTAAGAAAGATATTAAGGGATATTTTTCGATAAATAGAAAATATATGGAAAGCATTAAATAGGGTCTACCTTGAATAAATGGCCATATCTTCATCTAAAATTGCCCAATTTCAATTATAAAGGTGTTTTTAGAATTCGCTTAATCTTTGAAACAAAACTGCATTAAAATAATTTGACTTCCGACTCATCTAAGAAAGATATTAAGGGATATTCTTCGATAAATAGAAAATATATGGAAAGCATTAAATAGGGTCTACCTTGAAATAAATGGCCATATCTTCGTCAAAAATTGCCCCATTTCAATTATAAAGGTGTTTTTAGAATTCACTTGATCTTTGGAACAAAACTGCATTAAAATAATTTGACTTCCGACTCATCTAAGAAAGATATTAAGGGATATTCTTCGATAAATAGAAAATATATGGAAAGCATTAAATAGGGTCTACCTTGAAATAAATGGCCATATCTTCATCTAAAATTGCCCAATTTTAATTATAAAGGTGTTTTTAGAATTCGCTTGATCTTTGGAACAAAACTGCATTAAAATAATTTGACTTCCGACTCATCTAAGAAGATATTAAGGGATATTCTTCGATAAATAGAAAATATATGGAAAGCATTAAATGGGGTCAACCTTGAAATAAATGGCCATATCTTCATCTAAAATTGCCCAATTTCAATTATAAAGGTGTTTTTAGAATTCGCTTGATCTTTGGAACAAAACTGCATTAAAATAATTTGACTTCCGACTCATCTAAGAAAGATATTAAGGGATATTCTTCGATAAATAAAAAATATATGGAAAGCATTAAATAGTGTCTACCTTGAAATAATTGGCCATATCTTCGTCAAAAATTGCCCCATTTCAATTATAAAGGTGTTTTTAGAATTCACTTGATCTTTGGAACAAAACTGCATTAAAATAATTAGACTTCTGACTCATCTAAGAAAGATATTAAGGGATATTCTTCGATAAATAGAAAATATATGGAAAGCATTAAATAGGGTCTACCTTGAAATAAATGGCCATATCTTCGTCAAAAATTGCCCCACTTCAATTATAAAGGTGTTTTTAGAATTCGCTTAATCTTTGAAACAAAACTGCATTAAAATAATTTGACTTCCGACTCATCTAAGAAAGATATTAAGGGATATTCTTCGATAAATAGAAAATATATGGAAAGCATTAAATAGGGTCTACCTTGAAATAAATGGCCATATCTTCGTCAAAAATTGCCCCATTTCAATTATAAAGGTGTTTTTAGAATTCACTTGATCTTTGGAACAAAACTGCATTAAAATAATTTGACTTCCGACTCATCTAAGAAAGATATTAAGGGATATTCTTCGATAAATAGAAAATATATGGAAAGCATTAAATAGGGTCTACCTTGAAATAAATGGCCATATCTTCATCTAAAATTGCCCAATTTTAATTATAAAGGTGTTTTTAGAATTCGCTTGATCTTTGGAACAAAACTGCATTAAAATAATTTGACTTCCGACTCATCTAAGAAGATATTAAGGGATATTCTTCGATAAATAGAAAATATATGGAAAGCATTAAATAGGGTCTACCTTGAAATAAATGGCCATATCTTCGTCAAAAATTGCCCCATTTCAATTATAAAGGTGTTTTTAGAATTCACTTGATCTTTGGAACAAAACTGCATTAAAATAATTTGACTTCCGACTCATCTAAGAAAGATTTTAAGGGATATTCTTCGATAAATAAAAAATATATGGAAAGCATTAAATAGGGTCTACCTTGAAATAAATGGCCATATCTTCGTCAAAAATTGCCCCATTTCAATTATAAAGGTGTTTTTAGAATTCACTTGATCTTTGGAACAAAACTGCATTAAAATAATTTGACTTCCGACTCATCTAAAAAAGATACTAAGGGATATTCTTTGATAAATAGAAAATATATGGAAAGCATTAAATAGGGTCTACCTTGAAATAAATGGCCACATCTTCGTCAAAAATTGCCCCATTTCAATTATAAAGGTGTTTTTAGAATTCACTTGATCTTTGGAACAAAACTGCATTAAAATAATTTGACTTCCGACTCATCTAAGAAAGATATTAAGGGATATTCGATAAATAGAAAAGAAAATATATGGAAAGCATTAAATAGTGTCTACCTTGAAATAAATGGCCACTAAAAAAAAAATAGATATTATATTCTTTAAATAGGGTCTAGGCCTTGAAATAAATGGCCATATCTTCGTCAAAAATTGCCCCATTTCAATTATAAAGGTGTTTTTAGAATTCGCTTGATCTTTGAAACAAAACTGCATTAAAATAATTTGACTTCCGACTCATCTAAGAAAGATATTAAGGGATATTCTTCGATAAATAGAAAATATATGGAAAGCATTAAATAGGGTCTACCTTGAAATAAATGGCCATATCTTCGTCAAAAATTGCCCCATTTCAATTATAAAGGTGTTTTTAGAATTCACTTGATCTTTGGAACAAAACTGCATTAAAATAATTTGACTTCCGACTCATCTAAGAAAGATATTAAGGGATATTCTTCGATAAATAGAAAATATATGGAAAGCATTAAATAGGGTCTACCTTGAAATAAATGGCCATATCTTCGTCAAAAATTGCCCCATTTCAATTATAAAGGTGTTTTTAGAATTCACTCGATCTTTGGAACAAAACTGCATTAAAATAATTTGACTTCCGACTCATCTAAGAAAGATATTAAGGGATATTCTTCGATAAATAGAAAATATATGGAAAGCATTAAATAGGGTCTACCTTGAAATAAATGGCCATATCTTCGTCAAAAATTGCCCCATTTCAATTATAAAGGTGTTTTTAGAATTCACTCGATCTTTGGAACAAAACTGCATTAAAATAATTTGACTTCCGACTCATCTAAGAAAGATATTAAGGGATATTCTTCGATAAATAGAAAATATATGGAAAGCATTAAATAGGGTCTACCTTGAAATAAATGGCCATATCTTCGTCAAAAATTGCCCCACTTCAATTATAAAGGTGTTTTTAGAATTCGCTTGATCTTTGGAACAAAACTGCATTAAAATAATTTGACTTCCGACTCATCTAAGAAAGATATTAAGGGATATTCTTCGATAAATAGAAAATATATGGAAAGCATTAAATAGGGTCTACCTTGAAATAAATGGCCATATCTTCGTCAAAAATTGCCCCATTTCAATTATAAAGGTGTTTTTTAGAATTCACTTGATCTTTGAAACAAAACTGCATTAAAATAATTTGACTTCCGACTCATCTAAGAAAGATATTAAGGGATATTCTTCGATAAATAGAAAATATATGGAAAGCATTAAATAGGGTCTACCTTGAAATAAATGGCCATATCTTCGTCAAAAATTGCCCCATTTCAATTATAAAGGTGTTTTTAGAATTCACTTGATCTTTGGAACAAAACTGCATTAAAATAATTTGACTTCCGACTCATCTAAGAAAGATATTAAGGGATATTCTTCGATAAATAGAAAATATATGGAAAGCATTAAATAGGGTCTACCTTGAAATAAATGGCCATATCTTCGTCAAAAATTGCCCCATTTCAATTATAAAGGTGTTTTAGAATTCACTTGATCTTTGGAACAAAACTGCATTAAAATAATTTGACTTCCGACTCATCTAAGAAAGATATTAAGGGATATTCTTCGATAAATAGAAAATATATGGAAAGCATTAAATAGGGTCTACCTTGAAATAAATGGCCATATCTTCGTCAAAAATTGCCCCATTTCAATTATAAAGGTGTTTTTAGAATTCGCTTGATCTTTGAAACAAAACTGCATTAAAATAATTTGACTTCCGACTCATCTAAGAAAGATATTAAGGGATATTCTTCGATAAATAGAAAATATATGGAAAGCATTAAATAGGGTCTACCTTGAAATAAATGGCCATATCTTCGTCAAAAATTGCCCCATTTCAATTATAAAGGTGTTTTTAGAATTCACTTGATCTTTGGAACAAAACTGCATTAAAATAATTTGACTTCCGACTCATCTAAGAAAGATATTAAGGGATATTCTTCGATAAATAGAAAATATATGGAAAGCATTAAATAGGGTCTACCTTGAAATAAATGGCCATATCTTCGTCAAAAATTGCCCCATTTCAATTATAAAGGTGTTTTTAGAATTCACTCGATCTTTGGAACAAAACTGCATTAAAATAATTTGACTTCCGACTCATCTAAGAAAGATATTAAGGGATATTCTTCGATAAATAGAAAATATATGGAAAGCATTAAATAGGGTCTACCTTGAAATAAATGGCCATATCTTCGTCAAAAATTGCCCCATTTCAATTATAAAGGTGTTTTTAGAATTCACTCGATCTTTGGAACAAAACTGCATTAAAATAATTTGACTTCCGACTCATCTAAGAAAGATATTAAGGGATATTCTTCGATAAATAGAAAATATATGGAAAGCATTAAATAGGGTCTACCTTGAAATAAATGGCCAAACCATATCTTCGTCAAAAATTGCCCCATTTCAATTATAAAGGTGTTTTTAGAATTCGCTTGATCTTTGGAACAAAACTGCATTAAAATAATTTGACTTCCGACTCATCTAAGAAAGATATTAAGGGATATTCTTCGATAAATAGAAAATATATGGAAAGCATTAAATAGGGTCTACCTTGAAATAAATGGCCATATCTTCGTCAAAAATTGCCCCATTTCAATTATAAAGGTGTTTTTAGAATTCACTTGATCTTTGGAACAAAACTGCATTAAAATAATTTGACTTCCGACTCATCTAAGAAAGATATTAAGGGATATTCTTCGATAAATAGAAAATATATGGAAAGCATTAAATAGGGTCTACCTTGAAATAAATGGCCATATCTTCGTCAAAAATTGCCCCATTTCAATTATAAAGGTGTTTTTAGAATTCACTCGATCTTTGGAACAAAACTGCATTAAAATAATTTGACTTCCGACTCATCTAAGAAAGATATTAAGGGATATTCTTCGATAAATAGAAAATATATGGAAAGCATTAAATAGGGTCTACCTTGAAATAAATGGCCATATCTTCGTCAAAAATTGCCCCACTTCAATTATAAAGGTGTTTTTAGAATTCACTTGATCTTTGAAACAAAACTGCATTAAAATAATTTGACTTCCGACTCATCTAAGAAAGATATTAAGGGATATTCTTCGATAAATAGAAAATATATGGAAAGCATTAAATAGGGTCTACCTTGAAATAAATGGCCATATCTTCGTCAAAAATTGCCCCATTTCAATTATAAAGGTGTTTTTAGAATTCACTTGATCTTTGAAACAAAACTGCATTAAAATAATTTGACTTCCGACTCATCTAAAAAAGATATTAAGGGATATTCTTCGATAAATAGAAAATATATGGAAAGCATTAAATAGGGTCTACCTTGAAATAAATGGCCATATCTTCGTCAAAAATTGCCCCATTTCAATTATAAAGGTGTTTTTAGAATTCGCTTGATCTTTGGAACAAAACTGCATTAAAATAATTTGACTTCCGACTCATCTAAGAAAGATATTAAGGGATATTCTTCGATAAATAGAAAATATATGGAAAGCATTAAATAGGGTCTACCTTGAAATAAATGGCCATATCTTCGTCAAAAATTGCCCCATTTCAATTATAAAGGTGTTTTTAGAATTCACTTGATCTTTGGAACAAAACTGCATTAAAATAATTTGACTTCCGACTCATCTAAAAAAGATATTAAGGGATATTCTTCGATAAATAGAAAATATATGGAAAGCATTAAATAGGGTCTACCTTGAAATAAATGGCCATATCTTCGTCAAAAATTGCCCCATTTCAATTATAAAGGTGTTTTTAGAATTCACTTGATCTTTGGAACAAAACTGCATTAAAATAATTTGACTTCCGACTCATCTAAAAAAGATATTAAGGGATATTCTTCGATAAATAGAAAATATATGGAAAGCATTAAATAGGGTCTACCTTGAAATAAATGGCCATATCTTCGTCAAAAATTGCCCCATTTCAATTATAAAGGTGTTTTTAGAATTCACTCGATCTTTGGAACAAAACTGCATTAAAATAATTTGACTTCCGACTCATCTAAGAAAGATATTAAGGGATATTCTTCGATAAATAGAAAATATATGGAAAGCATTAAATAGGGTCTACCTTGAAATAAATGGCCATATCTTCGTCAAAAATTGCCCCATTTCAATTATAAAGGTGTTTTTAGAATTCACTTGATCTTTGGAACAAAACTGCATTAAAATAATTTGACTTCCGACTCATCTAAGAAAGATATTAAGGGATATTCTTTGATAAATAGAAAATATATGGAAAGCATTAAATAGGGTCTACCTTGAAATAAATGGCCATATCTTCGTCAAAAATTGCCCCATTTCAATTATAAAGGTGTTTTTAGAATTCACTTGATCTTTGAAACAAAACTGCATTAAAATAATTTGACTTCCGACTCATCTAAAAAAGATATTAAGGGATATTCTTCGATAAATAGAAAATATATGGAAAGCATTAAATAGGGTCTACCTTGAAATAAATGGCCATATCTTCGTCAAAAATTGCCCCACTTCAATTATAAAGGTGTTTTTAGAATTCACTTAATCTTTGGAACAAAACTGCATTAAAATAATTTGACTTCCGACTCATCTAAAAAAGATATTAAGGGATATTCTTCGATAAATAGAAAATATATGGAAAGCATTAAATAGGGTCTACCTTGAAATAAATGGCCATATCTTCGTCAAAAATTGCCCCATTTCAATTATAAAGGTGTTTTTAGAATTCACTCGATCTTTGGAACAAAACTGCATTAAAATAATTTGACTTCCGACTCATCTAAGAAAGATATTAAGGGATATTCTTCGATAAATAGAAAATATATGGAAAGCATTAAATAGGGTCTACCTTGAAATAAATGGCCATATCTTCGTCAAAAATTGCCCCATTTCAATTATAAAGGTGTTTTTAGAATTCACTTGATCTTTGGAACAAAACTGCATTAAAATAATTTGACTTCCGACTCATCTAAGAAAGATATTAAGGGATATTCTTTGATAAATAGAAAATATATGGAAAGCATTAAATAGGGTCTACCTTGAAATAAATAGCCATATCTTCGTCAAAAATTGCCCCATTTCAATTATAAAGGTGTTTTTAGAATTCACTCGATCTTTGAAACAAAACTGCATTAAAATAATTTGACTTCCGACTCATCTAAGAAAGATATTAAGGGATATTCTCCGATAAATAGAAAATATATGGAAAGCATTAAATAGGGTCTACCTTGAAATAAATGGCCATATCTTCGTCAAAAATTGCCCCATTTCAATTATAAAGGTGTTTTTAGAATTCGCTTAATCTTTGAAACAAAACTGCATTAAAATAATTTGACTTCCGACTCATCTAAGAAAGATATTAAGGGATATTCTTCGATAAATAGAAAATATATGGAAAGCATTAAATAGGGTCTACCTTGAAATAAATGGCCATATCTTCGTCAAAAATTGCCCCATTTCAATTATAAAGGTGTTTTTAGAATTCACTTGATCTTTGGAAGAAAACTGCATTAAAATAATTTGACTTCCGACTCATCTAAGAAAGATATTAAGGGATATTCGTCGATAAATAGAAAATATATGGAAAGCATTAAATAGGGTCTACCTTGAAATAAATGGCCATATCTTCGTCAAAAATTGCCCCATTTCAATTATAAAGGTGTTTTTAGAATTCGCTCGATCTTTGGAACAAAACTGCATTAAAATAATTTGACTTCCGTCTCATCTAAGAAAGATATTAAGGGATATTCTTCGATAAATAGAAAATATATGGAAAGCATTAAATAGGGTCTACCTTGAAATAAATGGCCATATCTTCGTCAAAAATTGCCCCATTTCAATTATAAAGGTGTTTTTAGAATTCGCTCGATCTTTGGAACAAAACTGCATTAAAATAATTTGACTTCCGACTCATCTAAGAAAGATATTAAGGGATATTCTTCGATAAATAGAAAATATATGGAAAGCATTAAATAGGGTCTACCTTGAAATAAATGGCCATATCTTCGTCAAAAATTGCCCCACTTCAATAATAAAGATGTTTTTAGAATTCACTTGATCTTTGAAAATAAACTGCATTAAAATAATTTGACTTCCGACTCATCTAAGAAAGATATTAAGGGATATTCGATAAATAGAAAATATATTGAAAGCATTAAATAGGGTCTACCTTGAAATAAATGGCCATATCTTCGTCAATAATTGCACCACTTCAATTATAAAGGTGTTTTTAGAATTCGCTTAATCTTTGAAACAAAACTACGTTAAAATAATTTGACTTCCGACTCATCTAAAAAAGATATTAAGGGATATTCTTCGATAAATAGAAAATATATGGAAAGCATTAAATAGGGTCTACCTTGAAATAAATAGCCATATCGTCGTCAAAAATTGCCCCACTTCAATTATAAAGATGTTTTTAGAATTCACTTGATCTTTGAAACAAAACTGCATTAAAATAATTTGACTTCCGACTCATCTAAGAAAGATATTAAGGGATATTCTTCGATAAATAGAAAATATATGGAAAGCATTAAATAGGGTCTACCTTGAAATAAATGGCCATATCTTCGTCAAAAACTGCCCCATTTCAATAATAGAGGTGTTTTTAGAATTCACTTGATCTTTGGAAACAAAAGTGCATTAAAATAATTTGACTTCCGACTCATCTAAGAAAGATATTAAGGGATATTCTTCGATAAATAGAAAATATATGGAAAGCATTAAATAGTGTCTACCTTGAAATAAATGGCCATATCTTCGTCAAAAATTGCCCCATTTCAATTATAAAGGTGTTTTTAGAATTCACTTGATCTTTGAAACAAAACTGCATTAAAATAATTTGACTTCGGACTCATCTAAGAAAGATATTAAGGGATATTCTTCGATAAATAGAAAATATATGGAAAGCATTAAATAGGGTCTACCTTGAAATAAATGGCCATATCTTCGTCAAAAATTGCCCCATTTCAATTATAAAGGTGTTTTTAGAATTCACTTGATCTTTGAAACAAAACTGCATTAAAATAATTTGACTTCCGACTCATCTAAGAAAGATATTAAGGGATATTCTTCGATAAATAGAAAATATATGGAAAGCATTAAATAGGGTCTACCTTGAAATAAATGGCCATATCTTCATCAAAAATTGCCCCATTTCAATTATAAAGGTGTTTTTAGAATTCACTCGATCTTTGGAAGAAAAGTGCAATAAAATAATTTGACTTCCGACTCATCTAAAAAAGATATTAAGGGATATTCTTCGATAAATAGAAAATATATGGAAAGCATTAAATAGGGTCTACCTTGAAATAAATAGCCGTATCTTCGTCAAAAATTGCCCCATTTCAATTATAAAGGTGTTTTTAGAATTCACTTGATCTTTGGAACAAATTTGCATTAAAATAATTTGACTTCCGACTCATCTAAGAAAGATATTAAGGGATATTCTTCGATAAATAGAAAATATATGGAAAGCATTAAATAGGGTCTACCTTGAAATAAATGGCCATATCTTCATCTAAAATTGCCCAATTTCAATTATAAAGGTGTTTTTAGAATTCACTCGATCTTTGAAAGAAAACTGCATTAAAATAATTTGACTTCCGACTCATCTAAGAAAGATATTAAGGGATATTCTTCGATAAATAGAAAATATATGGAAAGCATTAAATAGGGTCTACCTTGAAATAAATGGCCATATCTTCGTCAAAAATTGCCCCACTTCAATTATAAAGGTGCTTTTAGAATTCGCTTAATCTTTGAAACAAAACTGCATTAAAATAATTTGACTTCCGACTCATCTAAGAAAGATATTAAGGGATATTCTTCGATAAATAGAAAATATATGGAAAGCATTAAATAGGGTCTACCTTGAAAATAAATGGCCATATCTTCGTCAAAAATTGTCTCATTTCAATTATAAAATTGTTTTTAGAATTCACTCGAGCTTTGGGAACAAAACTGCATTTAAAATAATTTGACTTTCGACTCATCTAAGAAAGATATTAAGGGATATTCTTCAATTAATAGAAAATATATGGAAAGCATTAATTAGGGTCTACGTTGAAATAAATGGCCGTATCTTCGTCAAAAATTGCCCCATTTCAATTATAAAGATGTTTTTAGAATTCGCTCGAGCTTTGGAACAAAACTGCATTAAAATAATTTGACTTTCGACTCATCTAAGAAAGATATTAAGGGATATTCTTCGATGAGTAGAAAATATATGGAAAGCATGACATATGGTCTACCGTGAAATAAATGGCCATATCTTCGTCAAAATTCTCCCCATTTTCAATTATCAAGGTGTTTTTAAAATTCACTTGATCTTTGGAACAAATTTGCATTAAAATAATTTGACTTCCGACTCATCTAAGAAAGATATTAAGGGATATTCTTCGATAAATAGAAAATATATGGAAAGCATTAAATAGGGTCTACCTTGAAATAAATGGCCATATCTTCGTCAAAAAATGCCCAATTTCAATCATAAAGGTGTTTTTAAAATTCACTTGATCTTTGGAACAAAACTGCATTAAAATAATTTGACTTCCGACTCATCTAAGAAAGATATTAAGGGATATTCTTCGATAAATAGAAAATATATGGAAAGCATTAAATAGGGTCTACCTTGAAATAAATGGCCATATCTTCGTCAAAAATTGCCCCATTTCAATTATAAAGGTGTTTTTAGAATTCACTCGAGCTTTGGAACAAAACTGCATTAAAATAATTTGACTTCCGACTCATCTAAGAAAGATATTAAGGGATATTCTTCGATAAATAGAAAATATATGGAAAGCATTAAATAGGGTCAACCTTGAAATAAATGGCCGTATCTTCGTCAAAAATTGCCCCATTTCAATTATAAAGGTGTTTTTAGAATTCACTCGATCTTTGGAAGAAAACTGCATTAAAATAATTTGACTTCCGACTCATCTAAGAAAGATATTAAGGGATATTCTTCGATAAATAGAAGATATATGGAAAGCATTAAATAGGGTCTATCTTGAAATAAATGGCCATATCTTCATCTAAAATTGCCCAATTTCAATTATAAAGGTGTTTTTAGAATTCACTCGATCTTTGAAAGAAAACTGCATTAAAATAATTTGACTTCCGACTCATCTAAGAAAGATATTAAGGGATATTCTTCGATAAATAGAAAATATATGGAAAGCATTAAATAGGGTCTACCTTGAAATAAATGGCCATATCTTCGTCAAAAATTGCCCCACTTCAATTATAAAGGTGTTTTTAGAATTCGCTTAATCTTTGAAACAAAACTGCATTAAAATAATTTGACTTCCGACTCATCTAAGAAAGATATTAAGGGATATTCTTCGATAAATAGAAAATATATGGAAAGCATTAAATAGGGTCTACCTTGAAATAAATGGCCATATCTTCGTCAAAAATTGCCCCATTTCAATTATAAAGGTGTTTTTAGAATTCACTCGAGCTTTGGAACAAAACTGCATTAAAATAATTTGACTTTCGACTCATCTAAGAAAGATATTAAGGGATATTCGATAAATAGATATATATTGAAAGCATTAAATAGGGTCTACCTTGAAATAAATGGCCATATCTTCGTCAAAAATTGCCCCACTTCAATTAAAAATGTGTTTTTAGAATTCGCTTAATCTTTGAAACAAAACTGCATTAAAATAATTTGACTTCCGTCTCATCTAAGAAAGATATTAAGGGATATTCTTCGATAAATAGAAAATATATGGAAAGCATTAAATAGGGTCTACCGTGAAATAAATGGCCGCATCTTCGTCAAAAATTGCCCCATTTCAATTATAAAGGTGTTTTTAGAATTCACTCGATCTTTGGAAGAAAAGTGCAATAAAATAATTTGACTTCCGACTCATCTAAAAAAGATATTAAGGGATATTCTTCGATAAATAGAAAATATATGGAAAGCATTAAATAGGGTCTACCGTGAAATAAATGGCCATATCTTCGTCAAAAATTGCCCCACTTCAATTATAAAGGTGTTTTTAGAATTCGCTTAATCTTTGAAACAAAACTGCATTAAAATAATTTGACTTCCGACTCATCTAAAAAAGATATTAAGGGATATTCTTCGATAAATAGAAAATATATGGAAAGCATTAAATAGGGTCTACCTTGAAATAAATGGCCATATCTTCGTCAAAAATTGCCCCATTTCAATTATAAAGGTGTTCTTAGAACTCACTTGATCTTTGGAACAAAAGTGCATTAAAATAATTTGACTTCCGACTCATCTAAAAAAGATATTAAGGGATATTCTTCGATAAATAGAAAATATATGGAAAGCATTAAATAGGGTCTACCTTGAAATAAATGGCCATATCTTCGTCAAAAATTGCCCCACTTCAATTATAAAGGTGTTTTTAGAATTCGCTTAATCTTTGAAAGAAAACTGCATTAATTTAATTTGACTTCCGACTCATCTAAAAAAGATATTAAGGGATATTCTTCGATAAATAGAAAATATATGGAAAGCATTAAATAGGGTCTACCTTGAAATAAATGGCCATATCTTCGTCAAAAATTGCCCCATTTCAATTATAAAGATGTTTTTAGAATTCACTCGATCTTTGGAACAAAACTGCATTAAAATAATTTGACTTCCGACTCATCTAAGAAAGATATTAAGGGATATTCTTCGATAAATAGAAAATATATGGAAAGCATTAAATAGGGTCTACCGTGAAATAAATGGCCGTATCTTCGTCAAAAATTGCCCCATTTCAATTATAAAGGTGTTTTTAGAATTTACTTGAACTTTGGAACAAAACTGCATTAAAATAATTTGACTTCCGACTCATCTAAGAAAGATATTAAGGGATATTCTTTGATAAATAGAAAATATATGGAAAGCATTAAATAGGGTCTACCTTGAAATAAATGGCCATATCTTCGTCAAAAATTGCTCCATTTCAATTATAAAGGTGTTCTTAGAACTCACTTGATCTTTGAAACAAAAGTGCATTAAAATAATTTGACTTCCGACTCATCTAAAAAAGATATTAAGGGATATTCTTCGATAAATAGAAAATATATGGAAAGCATTAAATAGGGTCTACCTTGAAATAAAGGGCCCATATCTTCGTCAAAAATTGCCCCACTTCAATTATAAAGCTGTTTTTAGAATTCGCTTAATCTTTGAAACAAAACTGCATTAAAATAATTTGACTTCCGACTCATCTAAAAAAGATATTAAGGGATATTCTTCGATAAATAGAAAATATATGGAAAGCATTAAATAGGGTCTACCTTGAAATAAATGGCCATATCTTCGTCAAAAATTGCCCCATTTCAATTATAAAGGTGTTTTTAGAATTCACTCGATCTTTGGAACAAAACTGCATTAAAATAATTTGACTTCCGACTCATCTAAGAAAGATATTAAGGGATATTCTTCGATAAATAGAAAATATATGGAAAGCATTAAATAGGGTCTACCGTGAAATAAATGGCCGCATCTTCGTCAAAAATTGCCCCATTTCAATTATAAAGGTGTTTTTAGAATTCACTTGATCTTTGGAACAAAACTGCATTAAAATAATTTGACTTCCGACTCATCTAAGACAGATATTAAGGGATATTCTTTGATAAATAGAAAATATATGGAAAGCATTAAATAGGGTCTACCTTGAAATAAATGGCCATATCTTCGTCAAAAATTGCCCCATTTCAATTATAAAGGTGTTTTTAGAATTCACTCGATCTTTGAAACAAAACTGCATTAAAATAATTTGACTTCCGACTCATCTAAGAAAGATATTAAGGGATATTCTTCGATAAATAGAAAATATATGGAAAGCATTAAATAGGGTCTACCTTGAAATAAATGGCCATATCTTCGTCAAAAATTGCCCCATTTCAATTATAAAGGTGTTTTTAGAATTCACTTGATCTTTGGAACAAAACTGCATTAAAATAATTTGACTTCCGACTCATCTAAGAAAGATATTAAGGGATATTCGTCGATAAATAGAAAATATATGGAAAGCATTAAATAGGGTCTACCTTGAAATAAATGGCCATATCTTCGTCAAAAATTGCCCCATTTCAATTATAAAGGTGTTTTTAGAATTCACTTGATCTTTGAAACAAAACTGCATTAAAATAATTTGACTTCCGACTCATCTAAGAAAGATATTAAGGGATATTCTTCGATAAATAGAAAATATATGGAAAGCATTAAATAGGGTCTACCTTGAAATAAATGGCCATATCTTCGTCAAAAATTGCCCCATTTCAATTATAAAGGTGTTTTTAGAATTCACTTGATCTTTGGAACAAAACTGCATTAAAATAATTTGACTTCCGACTCATCTAAGAAAGATATTAAGGGATATTCTTCGATAAATAGAAAATATATGGAAAGCATTAAATAGGGTCTACCTTGAAATAAATGGCCATATCTTCGTCAAAAATTGCCCCATTTCAATTATAAAGGTGTTTTTAGAATTCGCTTGATCTTTGGAACAAAACTGCATTAAAATAATTTGACTTCCGACTCATCTAAGAAAGATATTAAGGGATATTCTTCGATAAATAGAAAATATATGGAAAGCATTAAATAGGGTCTACCTTGAAATAAATGGCCATATCTTCGTCAAAAATTGCCCCATTTCAATTATAAAGGTGTTTTTAGAATTCACTCGATCTTTGGAACAAAACTGCATTAAAATAATTTGACTTCCGACTCATCTAAGAAAGATATTAAGGGATATTCTTCGATAAATAGAAAATATATGGAAAGCATTAAATAGGGTCTACCTTGAAATAAATGGCCATATCTTCGTCAAAAATTGCCCCATTTCAATTATAAAGGTGTTTTTAGAATTCACTTGATCTTTGGAACAAAACTGCATTAAAATAATTTGACTTCCGACTCATCTAAGAAAGATATTAAGGGATATTCTTCGATAAATAGAAAATATATGGAAAGCATTAAATAGGGTCTACCTTGAAATAAATGGCCATATCTTCGTCAAAAATTGCCCCATTTCAATTATAAAGGTGTTTTTAGAATTCACTTGATCTTTGGAACAAAACTGCATTAAAATAATTTGACTTCCGACTCATCTAAGAAAGATATTAAGGGATATTCTTCGATAAATAGAAAATATATGGAAAGCATTAAATAGGGTCTACCTTGAAATAAATGGCCATATCTTCGTCAAAAATTGCCCCATTTCAATTATAAAGGTGTTTTTAGAATTCACTTGATCTTTGAAACAAAACTGCATTAAAATAATTTGACTTCCGACTCATCTAAGAAAGATATTAAGGGATATTCTTCGATAAATAGAAAATATATGGAAAGCATTAAATAGGGTCTACCTTGAAATAAATGGCCATATCTTCGTCAAAAATTGCCCCATTTCAATTATAAAGGTGTTTTTAGAATTCGCTTGATCTTTGGAACAAAACTGCATTAAAATAATTTGACTTCCGACTCATCTAAGAAAGATATTAAGGGATATTCTTCGATAAATAGAAAATATATGGAAAGCATTAAATAGGGTCTACCTTGAAATAAATGGCCATATCTTCGTCAAAAATTGCCCCATTTCAATTATAAAGGTGTTTTTAGAATTCACTTGATCTTTGGAACAAAACTGCATTAAAATAATTTGACTTCCGACTCATCTAAGAAAGATATTAAGGGATATTCTTCGATAAATAGAAAATATATGGAAAGCATTAAATAGGGTCTACCTTGAAATAAATGGCCATATCTTCGTCAAAAATTGCCCCATTTCAATTATAAAGGTGTTTTTAGAATTCACTTGATCTTTGGAACAAAACTGCATTAAAATAATTTGACTTCCGACTCATCTAAGAAAGATATTAAGGGATATTCTTCGATAAATAGAAAATATATGGAAAGCATTAAATAGGGTCTACCTTGAAATAAATGGCCATATCTTCGTCAAAAATTGCCCCATTTCAATTATAAAGGTGTTTTTAGAATTCACTTGATCTTTGGAACAAAACTGCATTAAAATAATTTGACTTCCGACTC
This sequence comes from Drosophila grimshawi, assembly GCF_018153295.1. NCBI lineage: Eukaryota > Metazoa > Arthropoda > Insecta > Diptera > Drosophilidae > Drosophila > Drosophila grimshawi. The sequence goes on along the minus strand of NW_025062734.1, from coordinate 3,916 downwards.
ATCTAAGAAAGATATTAAGGGATATTCTTCGATAAATAGAAAATATATGGAAAGCATTAAATAGGGTCTACCTTGAAATAAATGGCCATATCTTCGTCAAAAATTGCCCCATTTCAATTATAAAGGTGTTTTTAGAATTCACTTGATCTTTGAAACAAAACTGCATTAAAATAATTTGACTTCCGACTCATCTAAGAAAGATATTAAGGGATATTCTTCGATAAATAGAAAATATATGGAAAGCATTAAATAGGGTCTACCTTGAAATAAATGGCCATATCTTCGTCAAAAATTGCCCCATTTCAATTATAAAGGTGTTTTTAGAATTCACTTCGATCTTTGGAAACAAAACTGCATTAAAATAATTTGACTTCCGACTCATCTAAGAAAGATATTAAGGGATATTCTTCGATAAATAGAAAATATATGGAAAGCATTAAATAGGGTCTACCTTGAAATAAATGGCCATATCTTCGTCAAAAATTGCCCCATTTCAATTATAAAGGTGTTTTTAGAATTCACTCGATCTTTGGAACAAAACTGCATTAAAATAATTTGACTTCCGACTCATCTAAGAAAGATATTAAGGGATATTCTTCGATAAATAGAAAATATATGGAAAGCATTAAATAGGGTCTACCTTGAAATAAATGGCCATATCTTCGTCAAAAATTGCCCCATTTCAATTATAAAGGTGTTTTTAGAATTCACTTGATCTTTGGAACAAAACTGCATTAAAATAATTTGACTTCCGACTCATCTAAGAAAGATATTAAGGGATATTCTTCGATAAATAGAAAATATATGGAAAGCATTAAATAGGGTCTACCTTGAAATAAATGGCCATATCTTCGTCAAAAATTGCCCCATTTCAATTATAAAGGTGTTTTTAGAATTCACTTGATCTTTGAAACAAAACTGCATTAAAATAATTTGACTTCCGACTCATCTAAGAAAGATATTAAGGGATATTCTTCGATAAATAGAAAATATATGGAAAGCATTAAATAGGGTCTACCTTGAAATAAATGGCCATATCTTCGTCAAAAATTGCCCCACTTCAATTATAAAGGTGTTTTTAGAATTCGCTTGATCTTTGAAACAAAACTGCATTAAAATAATTTGACTTCCGACTCATCTAAGAAAGATATTAAGGGATATTCTTCGATAAATAGAAAATATATGGAAAGCATTAAATAGGGTCTACCTTGAAATAAATGGCCATATCTTCGTCAAAAATTGCCCCATTTCAATTATAAAGGTGTTTTTAGAATTCACTTAATCTTTGGAACAAAACTGCATTAAAATAATTTGACTTCCGACTCATCTAAGAAAGATATTAAGGGATATTCTTCGATAAATAGAAAATATATGGAAAGCATTAAATAGGGTCTACCTTGAAATAAATGGCCATATCTTCGTCAAAAATTGCCCCATTTCAATTATAAAGGTGTTTTTAGAATTCGCTTAATCTTTGAAACAAAACTGCATTAAAATAATTTGACTTCCGACTCATCTAAGAAAGATATTAAGGGATATTCTTCGATAAATAGAAAATATATGGAAAGCATTAAATAGGGTCTACCTTGAAATAAATGGCCATATCTTCGTCAAAAATTGCCCCATTTCAATTATAAAGGTGTTTTTAGAATTCACTCGATCTTTGGAACAAAACTGCATTAAAATAATTTGACTTCCGACTCATCTAAGAAAGATATTAAGGGATATTCTTCGATAAATAGAAAATATATGGAAAGCATTAAATAGGGTCAACCTTGAAATAAATGGCCATATCTTCGTCAAAAATTGCCCCATTTCAATTATAAAGGTGTTTTTAGAATTCACTTGATCTTTGGAACAAAACTGCATTAAAATAATTTGACTTCCGACTCATCTAAGAAAGATATTAAGGGATATTCTTCGATAAATAGAAAATATATGGAAAGCATTAAATAGGGTCTACCTTGAAATAAATGGCCATATCTTCGTCAAAAATTGCCCCATTTCAATTATAAAGGTGTTTTTTAGAATTCACTTGATCTTTGGAACAAAACTGCATTAAAAAATAATTTGACTTCCGACTCATCTAAGAAAGATATTAAGGGATATTCTTCGATAAATAGAAAATATATGGAAAGCATTAAATAGGGTCTACCTTGAAATAAATGGCCATATCTTCGTCAAAAATTGCCCCATTTCAATTATAAAGGTGTTTTTAGAATTCACTCGATCTTTGGAACAAAACTGCATTAAAATAATTTGACTTCCGACTCATCTAAGAAAGATATTAAGGGATATTCTTCGATAAATAGAAAATATATGGAAAGCATTAAATAGGGTCTACCTTGGAAATAAATGGCCATATCTTCGTCAAAAATTGCCCCACTTCAATTATAAAGGTGTTTTTAGAATTCACTTAATCTTTGAAACAAAACTGCATTAAAATAATTTGACTTCCGACTCATCTAAGAAAGATATTAAGGGATATTCTTCGATAAATAGAAAATATATGGAAAGCATTAAATAGGGTCTACCTTGAAATAAATGGCCATATCTTCGTCAAAAATTGCCCCATTTCAATTATAAAGGTGTTTTAGAATTCGCTCGATCTTTGGAACAAAACTGCATTAAAATAATTTGACTTCCGACTCATCTAAGAAAGATATTAAGGGATATTCTTCGATAAATAGAAAATATATGGAAAGCATTAAATAGGGTCTACCTTGAAATAAATGGCCATATCTTCGTCAAAAATTGCCCCCACTTCAATTATAAAGGTGTTTTTAGAATTCACTTGATCTTTGGAATAAAACTGCATTAAAATAATTTGACTTCCGACTCATCTAAGAAAGATATTAAGGGATATTCTTCGATAAATAGAAAATATATGGAAAGCATTAAATAGGGTCAACCTTGAAATAAATGGCCATATCTTCGTCAAAAATTGCCCCATTTCAATTATAAAGGTGTTTTTAGAATTCGCTCAATCTTTGGAACAAAACTGCATTAAAATAATTTGACTTCCGACTCATCTAAGAAGATATTAAGGGATATTCTTCGATAAATAGAAAATATATGGAAAGCATTAAATAGGCTCTACCTTGAAATAAATGGCCATATCTTCGTCCAAAATTGCCCCATTTCAATTATAAAGGTGTTTTTTACAATTCTTTGGAACAAAACTGCATTAAAATAATTTGACTTCCGACTCATCTAAGAAAGATATTAAGGGATATTCTTGATTAACAGAAAATATATGGAAAGCATTAAATAGGGTCTACCTTGAAATAAATGGCCATATCTTCGTCCAAAATTGCCCCATTTCAATTATAAAGGTGTTCTTAGAATTCACTTGATCTTTGGAACAAAACTGCATTAAAATAATTTGATTTCCGACTCATCTAAGAAAGATATTAAGGGATATTCTTCGATAAATAGAAAATATAGGAAAGCATTAAATAGGGTCTACCTTGAAATAAATGGCCATATCTTCGTCAAAAATTGCCCCACTTCAATTATAAAGGTGTTTTTAGAATTCACTCAATCTTTGGAATAAAACTGCATTAAAATAATTTGACTTCCGACTCATCTAAGAAAGATATTAAGGGATATTCTTCGATAAATAGAAAATATATGGAAAGCATTAAATAGGGTCAACCTTGAAATAAATGGCCATATCTTCGTCAAAAATTGCCCCACTTCAATTATAAAGGTGTTTTTAGAATTCGCTTGATCTTTGGAACAAAACTGCATTAAAATAATTTGACTTCCGACTCATCTAAGAAAGATATTAAGGGATATTCTTCGATAAATAGAAAATATATGGAAAGCATTAAATAGGGTCTACCTTGAAATAAATGGCCATATCTTCATCTAAAATTGCCCAATTTCAATTATAAAGGTGGTTTTAGAATTC